>NC_056745.1:518680480-518922980 GCF_019279795.1 Protopterus annectens
AACATTCGTGTACACTTACCATAAGTGTAGATGTTCGAGTGTATTCACTGTTGCAGTCCTATTTTTCCTCCCACCTTCCCCCTTAATCTTATCCTTTTTGGAGATTAACTGTCATTCCTGTGGCCTTGGGCCTCCACAGCCTCTTTAAACATTTCCTTCAAGGGGCTCCTACAGGTTAGGGCACTAAAAAGTGATATAATGATGCCGGCTGCTCTCCTTTATTCCATTGATGACCTGACGTCAGTCCACAGGCAACAGCAGCTGGTGCAAGGGAAAAGCTTTCCTCTGGTATTCAAGCCAACCAGGGCTACCCAGCAGGGATAACCCACAAGTGATGACTGCAAAAGTGAATACACTCGAACATCTACATTTACGGTAAGTGTACACAACTGTACTTTATTCCTATGCTAAGGCTGTTTTCAATATTACTTTTAGTCTTCTGGAGTATTCCTTATTGTCCCAGATTGATGTTTTCTTGGTACTGCAATTTTCCTGCACATTTATCAAGACCAAATGTCATTTTTATATCTCAGGAAGTTTTAATCACTTGTAGTTGTACTTTCAACTCCTTCTCTGATGAACTGTACAGTTTTAATCATCCACAAAAAAGCAGATGAGAAGTATTTAAGCAAAGTTGTTTTCTGCGACCCAAAATATAATCAAGACCTAATCTGTCTAGTAAACTGCTTAAAGGTTTAAGGGTAAGAAAAAAACAACAGCAGTGGCAAAAAGTCACGCTGGAATATGGCATTTGAATTCTTATCCCTGGTATAATAAATTTGCCATCTGTCATGGCTTAATTGCAAGGTGGGTTGCCATTGTTTCATGGTCACTTTAATGTAATTTATCAATGTAGGATTTATCATATACATCTGTGAGCACTCCTTTATCCATGAATATGAGATGCAGTCAATTTTTTTATTTTTGTTAATTTGTTCATGCCATACTTAGATTATTTCCCTTTTTACAAATTTTCATTATTTTCTTTTTGTAATAAATGATCCTTTGTTCCATATTACTTTCTTTTGTTTCCCTTTTTGTTCTGTTGCCATGATTCTGTTTGCTTCTAAATAACTATAAACCCTGCATCAATTTGAGTATATAGTTTGTGCCTCAAGGGTGAGAGACTGGTGATTGGAGCAGATTTGAATGGGCATGTTGGTGAGGGGAACAAAGGGGGTGAGGAAGTGATGGGTAGGTATGGTGTTAAGCAAAGGAATGCAGAAGGTCAGATGGTAGTGGATTTTGCAAAAAGGATGGACATGGCTGTGATGAATACGTATTTTAACAAGAGGGAGGAGCATAGGGTGACATACAAGAGTGGAGGAAGATGCACACAGATGGATTATATCTTATGTAGGAGGGCCAGTTTGAAGGAGATTGGAGACTATAAAGTGGTGGCAGGGGAAAGTGTAGTTAGGCAGCATAGGATGGTGGTTTGTAGGATGACATTGGTGATCAAGAAGAGGAGGATGAGTGTGAGGGCAGCACCAAGGATCAAATGGTGGAAATTGAAAAAGGGTAATTGTGAGGTGATGTTCAGGGAAGAGTTGAGACAGGCACTGGGTGGCAGTGAAGAGTTACTGAATATCTGGGTAACTACAGCAGAGCTAATAAGAGAGATGGCTAGAAAGGTGCTTGGTGTGACATCTGGAAAGAGGAAGGAGGACAAGGAGACCTGGTGGTGGAATGAAGAAGTACAGGAGAGTATACAGAGAAAGAGGTTGGCGAAGAAGAAGTGGGATTGTCAAAGAGATGAAGAAACTAGACAAGAGTATAAGGAGATGAGGTGCATGGCAAAGAGAGAGGTGGTGAAGGCTAAGGATAAGGCTTATGAAGAGTTGTATAAAAGGTTGGACATTAAGGAGGGAGAAAAGGACCTGTACTGATTGGTTAGACAGAGGGACCAAGCTAGTAACAATGTGCAGCAGGTAAGGGTGATAAAGGATAATGAGGGAAACGTACTCATAAGCGAGGAGAGTGTGTTAAGCAGATGGAAAAAGTACTTTGAGGGGTTGATGAATGAAGAGAATGAGAGGGAGAGAAGGTTGGACGATGTGCGGATAGTGAATCATGAAGTGCAGTGAATTAGCAAGAAGGAAGTAAGGATAGCTATGAAGAGGATGAAGAACAGAAAGGCTGTTGGTCCAGATGACATACCTGTGGAAGCATGGAGGTGTTTAGGTGAAATGGCAGTGGAGTTTTTAACTAGTTTGTTTAATGAAATCTTGGAAAGTGAGAGGATGCCTGAGGAATGGAGGAAAAGTGTTTTGGTACTGATTTTTAAGAATAAGGGTGATGTTCAGAGCTGTAGTAACTACAGAGGGATTAAACTGATCAGTCACAGCATGAAGTTATGGGAAAGAGTAGTGGAAGTTAGGTTAAGAAGGGAGGTGATGATTAGTGATCAGCAGTATGGTTTCATGCCAGGAAAGAGCACTACAGATGCGATGTTTGCTCTGAGAGTGTTGATGGAGAAGTACAGAGAGGGTCAGAAGGAGTTGCTTTGTGTCTTTGTGGATTTAGAGAAAGCATATGACAGGGTGCCTAGAGAGGAGTTGCGGTATTGTATGAGGAAGTCGGGAGTGTCAGAGAAGTATGTAAGAGTGGTACAGGATATGTACAAGGGTAGTGTGACAGTGGTGAGGTCTGCGGTGGGAGTGACGGATGTGTTTAAGGTGGAGGTGGGATTACATCAAGGATCAGCTCTGTGCCCTTTCTTATTTGCAATGGTGATGGACAGGTTGACAGACGAGATCAAACAGGAGTCCTCGTGGACTATGATGTTTGCAGATGACATTGTGATCTGTAGTGAGAGTAGGGAATAGGTGGAAGAGACCCTGGAGAGGTGGAGATATGCTCTAGAGAGAAGAGGAATGAAGGTCAGCAGGACTAAGATAGAATATATGTGTGTGAATGAGAGGGAGGATAGAGGAATGGTGAGGATACAGGGAGTAGAGGCGGTGAAGGTGGATGAGTTTAAGTACTTGGGATCAACAGTTCAGAGTAATGGTGAGTGTGGAAGAGAGGTAAAGAAGAGAGTATAGGCAGGATGGAGTGAGTGGAGAAGAGTGTCAGGAGTGATTTGTGACAGATGAGTACAAGTAAGAGTGAAAGGGAAGGTCTACAAGAGGGTAGTGAGACCAGCTATGTTATATGGGTTGGAGACAGTGGCGTTGACAAAAGGGCAGGAGTCAGAGCTTGACGTGGCACAGCTGAAGATGTTAAGATTTGCACTGAGTGTGATGAGGATGGACAGGATTAGGAATAAGTATATTAGAGGGTCAGCCCAGGATGGAACGTTTGGAGACAAAGCCAGAGAGGCAAGATTACGTTGGTTTGAACATGTGCTGAGGAAGGATGCAGAGTATATTGGGAAAAATATGCTAAGGATGAAGCTGCCAGGTAACAGGAAGAGAGGAAGGCCTAAGGTAAGGTTTATGGATGTGGTGAGAGAGGACATGCAGGTGGGTGGTGTGACAGAGCAAGATGCAGAGGACAGGAAGAAATGGAAACAGTTGATCTGCTGTGGCGACCCCTAACGGGAGCAGCCGAAAGAAGAAGAAGAAGATCATTGGAAGGCAAGTTATTGTTCTATAGTTTTTAAGATGGCTTACAGATCACTCTTAAGGAGGAGTATTATTCTTCATGTTATTATCCAGGTCGGTGCTTGTTCAGGTTGCATATATAAGCAATTCTTACTCAGGGCTAAATGTTTTTGTAAAGATGTTAGTACTTTTAGCCAGAAGATAGATACTGCATCTGGTTCTGTGATTTTACTAGTTAGGAGTTTTCCTTAATTTTGTTTCAACTCATCTGGCCACTACTTCACCCCATTTTGTATCCTGAACATTTGAACTCATTACTGTTTCTTTTCTAAATTTGTATCTATTCATCTCCTTTAAGTTCCACAGTTTTAAAAGTATTTATCCAAAATGTATCTATTTACTCTTTTTTGGTGGTTTTTCTATTCTTGTTTGATTGTATAGATTTGGTGGGGGTCACTGAGAGAGTCTGTCATTGTACCTCTGGTGGTGAATTTGGTAGGGTGTCCTATTATGGTCCAGTTTAATAAGGATTTTTATATCTTGCTATAATGTATGGCGCTATTAATTAGTTGTGTGAAACCGTGCAAGTTCATGCTGGATGTAGGGGAGTTAGAGGCTATATCCAAACAACTGATATTGATGTCACCTAGTAGTATTTTTTTCTTCTGAAATTGTTATGGAAATCTTCCAGTGTAGTTAGATTGTGGCCAGGAGGAATGTTAAGGACAGTAATACGTATTTGCTTGTATTTGGTTATTTTCATGAATGTTATAAAAAGCTCTGGTGAATTGAATTTTGGTATTGGTTTGTTGTAGATGTAAATGTGGTAGTTATCCACCTGTGATGGACATTTTGATGTAGATAGTTGGCATTGATAGCATTGCACAACCACTGGGTATAATTATTTATTGTATGTAGTTTCCAGTTAATGTGTGGGTAGTTAAAGTCACTCTAAAGTGGATGGTTGTAATAGGTTTAGATATCACATTACTGAGGTAGGTATCGTACCCCTCTTGAAATAATGAAGGGAGGTGTGGTTGGTCGTAATGTTGTAATGGACTGTATTTAGTGCACCAGAAATACACAAGAGTTTAAAAAATGGTGTCTGGAGGGATTTGGTATGAAGTAATTAGAGAACAGATAAAACACTACCTCCCTACCACTCACAGATGGTCTGACAGAATGAAAAAGCAGCACTCTGAAACCAAGTTTCAGTAACAGTGTATGTATGTCTTTATCTGTGGTGTGTGTGTGTATGCACACCATGATTCTTGCAGTTCAGAATTGGTATGCACTGCTCTGCAGTACCAAATTGTTATATAGTTTGAAATGGTCCACCACTTGGTCTGCCATTTTGGATTCCTTCATTTTGATAAGACAGAATCAGTCCATTGACCATAATCACTTTGCCAATACTCACCCTCATAGGGCGTCACTTGTCAGCATAATGCAAAACAAATCAGATGTGTGATGAATTTGCAGGCACCCATCCAATCAGCATGGTTTGATTTAAAAGGAATTGTGGTTATCACTGTTTTGTACATAATAGAAAGACTGATGACTGCAGCAGCCTAACCTGAAACAATGGACGCATTGAGTAATAATAAATCTTTCCACCTATCTTGTCTTATTTATTGATAGAGATGAAATGGTTCTAGTTTGAGGGTTTGTGAACACATTTGATTTTTAGAAGTGTAGAAAACCAAAGGAGATTGGGTCCTTAGTACAAAAATAGTAACGTATAAGGTCTTGTCTTGATAGCTGAGAGACCTTAGTTTAGCACCTTTTTTTCTTCTTTTTGTAGTTAGAAATCTCTGGGCTTTTCTAGCTGTAGGATGTATTTGGATAGATATATACTAGCAGAGGCTTTATGTTTTTGGTTGGATCAGGGCAAAGTGTAGTGAAATGAGAACTTTTTTTGTCCTATATGAAATACATATTAAATATGTTTAATTGGGCTATACAGCAGGATTTCCTAAGTACTGTTACTATGTAGTGTTCAAAGGCTAGAGAGTAGTCTACAAAGGTACTCAGATGTCTGACTCTGTATGTCTTGGAGTCAAATGTTATCTATACTGTAGGTTGCTGCTGAGATTGATGCATTGAATGAATGATGTATTTCTTGACAGGGTAAAGCACTGATCCATGTTCATAGGTTCAAACTAAGCTAACTGCCCTTGCAAGCCATTTTAAGCCTAGCCAATTATTGCTTGATGGGAAGCCTGTTCCAGAGAAGGGGTAGTCTCTGAGATGCATACCTGTCCCTCCAACATGTCTGTTTTTTGTTGCAGAAAAAGTTTAGGTCCCTAGATCAGATAGTTCTGATGCTGTTTGCTGTGCAGATATGCAGCAGGTCTATCATAGAGAGATTCGAGGATGTGTTGTAGGCCAGGTATAGATTGCCCACTCTAAGTCTGTAGGAGACTGAGTATAGTGATAGATCTTTGAGGCTGTCCATATAGGACATGTTTATGCCATGTATTCTTTTTGTGTGGAACCTCTGTAGATGTTTCATCTGTTGCATGTGCCTGGTCAGGTACATACTGAAGGGGGTGTTTGTACTCAATGATTGGTCTGATGAGGGCTGAGTACAAAATGGAACAATGATTTCCTTGGACCTAGGTGCCACACCCCATACCCCTACTTATTAGGTGAGCAGCATAGAATGAGTTCCTACAAACACTGATGCAATATAGTCAAAGGCCAGTTTACTGTTTACATGCATCCCAAAATCCTGACTACTGATTCTACTATTAGGGGTGTGTTATCAATGTGGTAGTTTCCAGGGAAAGTCAACTTACCAAAGGGATACACCTGTTATAACAAGAGTGTGGTGGTGAGTGAATTGACTAAAATTACTTCTGTCAGATGGGAGATTGCTCTGCAAAAGTATATATTTCTGATTTCACTGGGCATGCATAACTCATTTCTCTCATTTTAAAAAATAACTTTGCATCCTAGTTGTCCACATCTGGAAGGAGTCATTATTGTAAGTGACTGTGGCTGTGCATTAGGCTAGACAGGTGAGTTGCTGTCTGATGCTGATGGTGTGTTCAGCTTCATTTGTATGACTTTAACAAGAAGACGCTTCTCTGCAGAGCTTTCAACCACTTACTTCCAGAATCGGGAGGAAGCCAAAAATAATCAGGGATAAAGGACCCTAAATGAGGGGCACTTTTTAAATTTTGATAACACTGACATAGAAAGTTAAGAATATATGGGGGCATACATTAACATTTATTTTCTGAAGTAAACATTGATTGTTATCAGTATTGGTCAACTGTAATGCACTACTATTTCTCAATAAATCACCACTTTCAGGAGATTCAGAGCAAAATTTTGAGCCAAAATCAGAGACTTCCTGGAAAATGGGGATACTTGAGGGTATCCTTCTTTGCTGGTCTTGGAATATGTCACCTTTGTTGACCATTACAAGTTTACAACATTAGTGCAAGATACATCCACCCTTTCTGTGGGATAAGAAATATCTACCAGTGGTTATAAACATAAACATTTGCATAAGAAAGGAAGTAGACACCAAAAATGGAGTAGATGAAGTGTCTGTTGGTGAAAGTACCTGCAGGCAGAGAACAAAAAGCCATAGTGGCCCCTGTGGTCTTACTGTGTAATGAATGTGTTGGATCTAGTGAGGTCTTGTCACTCCCATGGCGTACTTTGGCTGCATCCTCATCTGTCTTGACCACTATGGAGGCAGAGAGGGGGATGGTGTACTGTACTTGTTGCCAGACCTCTGCTGACGTTAATAAGACCTCCAGACTGGATGGTGGTTTCCCAGCACCTACTACAGAAGTCCTTCCTTTACATGTTTTGGCAGCACCATCAGAAGAGTCCATACTGCAGGATATTTGTCTTATTTTAGTGTGATAAGCTCTAAGGGCCCCTTTATTTATCTATGTTTTCTGGTAAATGCCTTTCTGCAGGGAAGAGCATTGTGTTCATTTTTGTAGGGGTGAGGTATGAGGGCCAGGCACCCACAAATAACATTGCCCACTCCAACCTTTGCTGTTTCCAGTTATAGGAAATTGGTTGAGAATTTTGTCCTCATGCCATAAAGTCAGCCTTCAGGTGGTTCAGCCTTCAACTGTGGGAACAGCTCCCATGGAAAAAAGAAAGGGAGTTTTGCCCAGATTCCTTACGCTCTGCCATAGGTGCAGAAGATTTACCATATTTGTACATATTTCCTTACCTTTGGGCTATAATACTGATGATTAATACTGATGATGAATAAGATTTACTTACAGGCTGTCCCAGACGATGCTTCCTTTTGAAAAACAAACAGTGTTAATAAGGAGTACTTTAATTGGTCCTTGAAAGATGTCTCAGAGTTAAAAACAAGGTACATAAACTTTGTGAGTACAGAGGAGCTTAAGCTTAAGGTCATTTTCCTTGTATACAAGCATTTAAGTGTTACTTTAAAAACTGACTCATAGCCTCCAGCTCCCAAAAAGCCTTAAAAGTTTTGCAAAATGAAGGATACCTGTAAATACCTGCTCAAAAACCTGGTAGCTGATCTAGCAGTGGTATATCCAAACTGACAAACCAAGGGAAAAATGAGCAGGACTCAACACACCAACACTCCATTTTATTGTAAGTATGGCTGATCCACACAGTACACAACACAACTGCACGGGTACACAGTTTAACACTTTCATCCCATATCAATGCTAAATACTCAAATACACAGCTTTTACAAAAAAAAAATCAAATGTCACATTTATTCTAATAAAACTCACATAAATAAAACAACTTTTAGAAGGTCCCGCTTCAAACTGACATCAATATACTCAGCTTGCCTCTGTAGCAAAGAGGAATGGAGACCTTATTGCAACCCAGGTAAGTGGGATTTGATTAATGGCCCCAACACTGGAGGACTTAAGGATCATAGGTTGGTACTAGGCTATCAGCCCTAGGGCCTATACAAGCCTAGTCATAATAATTACCTAGCTATTTCTTCCCACAGTATTCATTTCCCTGGACCCCTGTCTAGCAGGGCGACTGACATGATCCCCGGGGTGAATTTCCTATCTCCCATCCAATCAAGGTTCCTTTTGAAGAGGCCCAAAGAGGCGCTCTGCTTAACATGTATGGGCAGTCTATTCCAGAGTCTGGGGAGTCTCTGGGTCAGGAACCAATCCCTCCAGCATGTTTTGTTCATTGTGATGACAAGGTTTAGATCCCTGGAGCATGCGTCTCTGAAGTATTGGGATTTCTTTAAGTGTAGCATGTCCAACAGCTCTGGGTTTGACATGGCCTTGTATGTTAAGCAGAGATCGCCTCTGAGTAGACGATATGCGACAGAGTATAGGTGGAATTTTTTTAGATGGTCGGCATAGGGCATCTGCTTTAGGCCTGTGATTCTTTCAGTGAGATATTTCTGCGGCCTTTCCAGTTGCAGATGTCTTGAGAGGTACATACCAAATGGGGCATTATATTCTATAATGGGTCTAATGAGGGATGAGTACAGTGGTACAATGACCTCCTTTTTTCCTGGATGAAAAGCCCTTAGTGATGAGGTGTGCCACATAGAAGGATTTCCTGACTGTTGTGGCAATGTGGTTATCGAAGGTGAGACCACTGTCCACCTGTGTCCCTAAGTCTCTTATCATACTTTCGGTGTTCAGTGTACTGCCACCTATGTGGTAATTCATGGGTACATGTTTTTTTCCCAAAGGGGATAACTATACATTTCTTGGCATTGAGCTTGAGCCCATGGCTCTGGCACCAAGCATCTGTTTCTGTAAGGCCCTTTTGTAGAATATCCACATCATTTGGGGATTTAATAATGGCTCCCAGTTTGCAGTCATCTGCGAACTTTGTTAGCCAGAGTCCCTTTGTGTTGGCCTGTACTTCAAAGAAGTAGATGCCAAACAAGAGCGGTCCCAGGACTGAACCCTGAGGTACTTCACTTGGCACTTGTCTGGAGCTGGATTTGGAGTCAGCTACTTTTACAGTGTGGGTTATTTCAGTAAGCCAGTTGGCAACCCATCGAGTGACATAAGGATTAATCCCCAGCTTAGTAAGTTTATCTATGATTCCAGAGTTAGGGATGGTGTCGAAGGCCTTGGCAAAGTCCAGATAGGCTGTGTGGACCACCTTACCCTTGTCCATGGCTCTGGAGACGGATTCGAAGAAGTCAATCAGGTTCAGGAGACAAGATCGGCCCTTCACGAACCCAAACTGCATGGGGGCCAATGTCTTTGTTTATAAGTTCCATGATAATACATTCCATGACCTTGCAGATCAGGCTCGTCAGACTGATGGGGCGGTAGTTTCTGGGATCCAAGGTGGATCCCCCCTTGTGGAGTGGGATAACTGTAGCTGTGTGCCACTCAGTGGGCACATAGCCCGAGGTGAGGCTATTATTAAGCATGACACTTAGGTGAGGTGCCAGTTCATTTTGTAGTTCATGTAGTACACAGCCTGGGATATGTTGTCTGGTCCCATGGATGCTGTATTCTTAGCTTTGGAGAGTGCGTATTTTACCTGTGGGGCCATTATTACTGGAATTGGGCAATCTTTCGGTATTGAGATGGGCCCTTTAGGGGGTGAGAGGGGGTGAAGTTTGCACTGAATCGATCTGCCAGGATATTGGCAATATCCTTGGGATCAGTATATTTAATGCCATTCTGTTGTAGCTCAGAGGAGATCTTAGCATTACCATTTATATTCTTGACGTAGCTATAGACTGCCTTGTGGTTGTCTTTGGAATCTTTGGCAATTTTATTTTCATAACTAGCTTTGGAGGATTTTATGAGAGATTTCAGCTGCTTACTGAGGATGGTAAGGGAGTTTTTTGCATCCTGGGATTTTCCTCTTTTCTGAAACTTTTTTTCCTTTTGTTGTAAAGTTTGTTTATGGCAAGGGACCACCAGATTGGTTTCCTTTTTTTTGCAGGAGAGTGTCTTGGTTCTACTGGGGATGGCACGATTCATGCATGAGTGAATGTGCTCATACAGTGCCTTAGTGTAGGATTCATCAGTCGAACTTTCAGTTCCCGTCTTCATGGGTGTCATGAAGTTTGTCACTTCTGACTTGACTGGCACGAAGTTGGCTTTGGAAAAGTTTTTTTACGGAGATTTCCTTACTGGGGGTGGGGTGGGATGTGGATGTCAAGGGTGATTAGCTTATGGTCGGACCTGACCAATGAGGGCCTTTCTCAGGGGGTGGGAAAATACTCAAAGAGCACATGGGGAAGTGTGATTTCTCCAGTGGAGACCAGGGAAACAACTTTCTGTGCTTGAGTACAGGGGGAAAACTGATTTCTGGCAATATCCCTTGTGGAAGTTAAGGATGATCAGCTCAGACAGCCCACTGCACGTTCTCCTTCAACTCCACAAGCCAGGTGTCCATGGGGGAAATTTAGGGCTAAGTAGAAAAAAATCCTTGAACAACTTTTAATGCCTGTCTAAATGACAGCCCCTCCTGGTCAACTCTCACCCTAGTGATAAGGAATTAATGGGTGCTTGGCTGGGAATGAGCAGATGGCAGACAGTAGGGACAGAGTGAAAAAAATGAATGGTAGAATATTAGACCATTCTGTCAGAAAATATTTATGCCTTGTCCACTTTAGCTTTTAAGACATTCAGTTGTCTAATGCACATAATTGTCAGAGTGACATCCACTAACAATCAGAGAACATATCAGGATAATTTCCTGAAAAGGCCATAAGGACAGGATTTGTCAACTGATTCAGATGGCCTTTAAGGTAGGACAGTAAGTGCGTTAAGTATGGTTATGATGCAGTGCATATAAGCAGTAGACTTGCATCAGGAGGGAGAGATACTTCACTGAGAATCCAACTCATTCTGGATAATGTTAAGGAGCAGCTGTTAGACACCCCCTTAGATAAAAAAAAGTTTGGTCTTTCTTTACAGGTAATATTTAGGAAATTGGAAGAGAGGTGGTAGGCCATGGACTCAGACAATTATTTCACCTCCTTTCATCTCAAGATATGGTAGTAACTATCCTACAAAACAGTGGCCTTTTTACTGGAAACCTAAAACTGACTTCTTCAGATCAAAGTGAGCCTTGGAGAAGAAGCAAGCTTCAAGTGGTAGCAAAAGCAGGGGGAATCAGCAAATTAGCGTGAGTTAAGACAGGTGATGTCCCCTCCCAAGATGGCAATGGAAAGAAATGGCTACCTTTCCAATAGCAAACTTCAACCATGGACTCCCCGTCTTTTCTTCCTTCAGTACATCCTAGCATATATCCTGGGAGGGAGGCTTTCCTACTGCAAAGCAAAGTAGTTAAGCTTAGGAGCAGACACATTGTAAAGCTCAAAACCTTTCTTCCCTTCATAGGAACACATCTCATCCCCACAGACTGGGTAGAGTTAGTACGGTCAGTTCTAACCCAACTGTTATGTATGGAGCTAAAGACAGTCCTACAGAGGGAAACAAGGAAAGGAGGAAAGGTATTTATTCCACACAGTTGCTAGTCATAAAATAAAGATGGCCCTTGGAGAACCAATCCTAAAGTTATTGTTTTCCCTTTTTTTCCCAAAGGCACTATAGATTACTCTGGATCTGAAAGATGCATATCTGCACATCCCTTTCCACAAAGACCACAGATGGTAACCTAAGTTCAAGGAAAAGCACAACCACTTATAGATGTTCATCGTGTTTCACTGTTGCAGTTATTACTCTTGGGGTTATCCTGCTGGCATGTGACCCGCAGTCGGCCAGAATTCCAAATTCTATGTCCGGCGTCGGCTGCTGTCGCCTCTTCCCTGACATCAGTGCGCCAGGGGTATAAAAGATGCAGCTGACGCCATTTTCTTCAGTCTTTCTTGCCGCGCGGTGCCCGAAGCAAAAGCAGTTCGCAAGTGCTGGTCGGCCAACTCCTGAGATTTTCGCAGACGAATTTCAGATCCGAAGTCTTCATTAAAGCTAAGTACCCCATAGGGGAAACTTTTTTCTTGCTTCAGACCTACACAGTTATATGTAAAGCCTTCTTCAGCTTCAAAAGCAAAGACTACAGCAGCTTTAAAGACAAAGAAACAAGTACAGCTTTCTTCGGAACAGACTTCCATGCCTAAAAAAACAGATGCTCAAAATGGCCCAAGACCTTATTACCTTGATCAGGGGTTCCCATTCCCCCTCCTAACAAAAGGCCTAGGCAAGAGACAGACTATGACTCTTCAGATCAGGTTTCCATTTCCTCTGACTCTTCTGTACAGGAATACGCTCTTCCTCCCTATGAGGATTCTGATGCTGAAGAATCCATTCCTTCAGCCTGTCCTCCTGAGGATTTTTCTTTTGGGGAACCCTGCATACCATGAGGGAACACTTCCACTGGGAGAGCCAAGATTATTCAGAATCAAAGAAAAGGCTCAGAGATTTTCTTTTACTTCCTCAGCACAGGTCTCTTGCTATTCCCCCTGTGCTAGACATTGTAGATGATGTATTCTCAGAGTCCGGCCTTTCTCCAGATTCCTTACCTCCAGCTCCTGTTAAGCCAGACAGATATTACAGGGTTCCTGATTCTCATAAATTTCTTTATAAAAACCCTACTGCTGACCCAGAAACTATTTCTCAGGGTCCCAAGGGGGTTAAGGCTGCTACTGCTAAAAACCTTGTTCCTTCTGACAGGGACTCAAGGGCACTAGACAGATGGGGAAAAAATGTTTACACTTCTGCTACTTTGGCTGTGAGGGCTTTACGTTGTCAATTTTATATGATTAAATATCAGCAATACTTAATGTCACTGTTGAAACAGAAAATATTGAATAATTCTGATTGCACAGAAAATAAGGAAATACAGGATTTATTGCATGCAACTGAACAAGTGGGAAAACATACATTGCAATGTGGTTTTGATTCTCTGGAGGCCTCCTGCAGGGCTGCAGTTACGGGTTCTGTCATTAGGAGGCACGCTTGGTTAAAGGAACAAAATCTGCCTGATCATGTTAAAGCAAAATTATTAGATGCTCCATTACAGCATGATACTTTATTTGGTGTTAAAGCAGAGGAGGTTTTGAAGAAAATGGAGGACAAAGCAAAATCTATGCAAACAGTAAAGGATTTCTTACAAGTTCAGCCACCAAAATTTAGCAGGAACTGGCCTACAACTAACTGGTCCTTTCCAGTGTCGGACAGGCCACAAAGAGGCAGATACAGATGCCCCAGAGGCAGATCCCAGCCCCAGGGCTCATACAGGCCAAAACAGTGGGGTGCTTTTACCTCCAAAACTGGAGAAGACAAAGCACAGCCATACATGAAACAGTCCCAATGGCTTGCCTCTGTCAGCACCAAGCACTTATCTTTTTTCAGCCCCCTTAGGGGGAAAACTAGCACTTTTCTCTCAAAATTGACATATGATCACCCAGGACAAATGGGTATTGAATATAGTGTCCCAGGGCTACAAGTTCCACTTTCACACCCTGCCAAAGGCAAAAGGTATGCCAAACCTGCCACACAATCAATGGGCAGAGGCACAAAAACAAGTTTTGAGCCTTATGCAAATCAGGGCCATTCAGCAAGTACCACAGCAAGAGCAGGGACAAGGAGACTTTTCTTAGTCCCCAGAAAGGACAAAACCTGGAGACCAGTACTGGATCTCTCTGTTCTAAACACGTTTCTGGACGTTCCAAAATTCAAAATGTTAACTCTACAGCAGCTTCTGCCCATGCTGGGCAAAAAGGCTTGGCTAGTAACTTTGGACTTAAAAGAGGCATACCTGCATGTACCAATCAGACAATCTTGCAGAAGATACCTCAGATTCATAGCTGGCTCAATACACTACCAATTCTCTGCACTGCCCTTTGGCTTATCTACTGCACCCAGGGTTTTCACAAAATGCCTGGCACCAGTAATTGCATTTTGCAGACAAAGAGGAATTCATATTTATCCCTACTTGGCCGACTGCCTTATACAAGCAGAGAACAAGGACACTCTACTAAAGCATCTGGCATTCGTAGAAAGATTATTAATTTGCCTAGGGTACACAATAAACGAAAAGAAATTGAAACTAGTACTCTCTCAAGAGATAATATTCCTGGGTGCAAGCTTAAATACAACTGCCCAGATGGCTTATCTCATGCCAGACAAAGACAACTAACTTCTTACTTCAAAATGTTGGCAACAAAAACCCAGTTATCTGCAAGAAAAATTCTGCAGGCTTTGGGCTTCATGGCTTCCTGCATACTGCTAATTCCATATGCCAGACTGCATATGAGGAAACTTCAGTGGTACCTAAAAAGTGTCTGGACTCAACATTGTCAAAACCTGGAAGCATTAATTACCCTCATTCCTTGCCTGCAACAGGAGTTTCGATGGTGGGCTCATGCCTGTCACCTCAACAAGGGACAGCCTTTCACTCTACTCACAGCCAGGCAGACAATAACAACAGATGCATCAGACTATGCCTGGGGAGCACACATGGCAGGAAAATGTATTCAGGGCACATGGCCCACAAGCCAAATGCATCTACATATCAATCAAAAAGAGATGCTAGCTGTTCAGAATGCCCTGACAGCCTTAAAGGATTTACTCCATCCGGGACAACTACTGATAAGGACGGACAATACTACAGTCATGTGGTACATAAACAAGCAGGGAGGCACACATTTCTACCCCCTCTGCAGACAAGCCATGACTTTATGGAACACAGCATTGACTTATCAAGTACACCTGCAAGCACAATTCCTGCCAGGAAAGAACAATACTCTGGCAGACGAACTAAGCAGAAACCTTACGGATCCCCACGAATGGAAACTGGATCCACAAGTCTTCAGCATGATAACAAAGGAATGGGGATGCCCAGACATAGATCTATTTGCCTCCCCTCACAACTGCCAACTACAGAAATTCTGCACAAGGACTTATCACAAGCAAGCATGGATAGTGGATGCTCTATCATTCAGCTGGAAAAGTCTAACAGTATATGCCTTTCCTCCTCTGCTTCTCCTCCCCAAGGTACTCCTAAAGGTCAGACAAGAGAAGCCAAAAATGATCCTGATTGCCCCAGACTGGCCACGCCAGCACTGGTACACAATCCTAAAACACTTGTCTCATGGCCCAGCCTGGACACTGCCTCTTATCCCTCACTGACCCAGCGAAACAATCAGATTCTGCACAGCCAACTCAGGACCCTAAATCTGGCAGCATGGCGGATAATGTAACCATTCAAAACACTGCTCTGTCTAAAGCAGTGATGGATGTTATTTTGGAGGCCAGGAGGCCCAGTACCAGAAAATCTTATGCAGACAAATGGAAAAGATTCTGTGCTTGGAACCAGGCACAAGGATTTGACACATCTGTACCAAATGTTCCTCAGATTTTACAATACCTAACTGAGATGCTGAACAAAGGCCTATCCTTTTCATCAATTAAAATTCATGACTCAGCCATTTCAGCTCATTACAATATGGAACCTCCTATTTTTTCCCATCCATTGATAAGGCAGTACCTCAGAGGGGTCAAAAACATAAGACCTCCAAGGAGAGCCCCAGTACCTGCATGAGACCTCAATTATGTCTTGGAAAAACTCACACTGCCACCTTTTGAGCCAGCCAATACAGCTGATATAAAGTTTTTATCTTGGAAAACAGCTCTGCTCTTAGCAATAACATCTGCAAGATGAGTTTCAGAGTTACAGGCACTCATGGCTGTGGAACCTTTCATCATTTTCCACCCAGACAGGGTTTCTCTAAGAACGAACCCTACATTTATGCCTAAGGTAGTGTCCAGTGTGGCCCTCAACCAAACTATTCATCTACCTACCTTTTATCCAAACCCACAGAATAAGGGTGAGAGACTTCTGCATTCTTTGGACATACACAGACAACTACGCTTCTACTTGGACAGAACTAAAGCTTTCAGAAAAACTGAGCAACTTCTAGTGGCATGTGCTGCAGCATCTCAAGGAAAGCCTATCTCAAAACAGACTATTTCAAAATGGATAGGCCACTGCATTCATTTATGCTACTCACAACATGGCAAATCAGTGCCCAAGGCCATTAGACCTCACTCTACCAGGGCAGCAGCCACTTCAGCAACCTTTCTGAGGAGTACCAACCAAAGACATTTTAGAGGCTGCAACTTGGAGTTCAGTGCACACTTTTACCAAGCACTACCATTTACCTCTCTACTCTAAATCCAGAGCAGGCTTTGCCACTGCAGTTTTGCAAGGCCTTATAGCCTCTCCTAATCCTCTTTAGGACCAGCCACCCAGCGTTAGATTTGGGATTCAACCCAAGAGTAATGACTGCAACAGTGAAACACGATGAACATAGTACATTTGTGTACCTACCATAAATGTAGATGTTCAAGTGTATTCACTGTTGCAGTCCAGGTTACCCACCCTCCACCCCCCTCTTTGCTGGGACTTACTTATACTTCTCTATCTTATACAACCTATGTGGTGTATTTGCTTGTAGATGAAGGAAATGTTTATTTACTGCATGCATAATTATTGGCATAATACTTTTAGCCTATTTTGGGGGCACCTGACATCTGGGGCAAGAAAAACTGAAGAAAATGGCGTCAGCTGCATCTTTTATACCCCTGGCACACTGACGTCAGGGAAGAGGTAACAGCAGCCGACACCGGACCTAGACTTTGGAATTCTGGCCAACCGCGGGTCGCCTGCCAGCAGGATAACCCCAAGAGTAATGACTGCAACAGTGAATACACTCGAACATCTACATTTATGGTAGGTACACAACTGTACTTTCCCCCTACTTGCCATTTAGCCTTTCCACTGCATGCAAAGTGTTTGCCAAATGTGTACACTGTTTTTCTTTGCAGGATCCAGAAAGTCCATATTTACCCAGCTCTTGGTAATAAATTGATCTGTGCCATTTCATTGGAAGAAATGCAAAAGGTTATGATGTACTACTCCATGCACTGCCTCTCTAACCAGAATTCTCCCACAGCTTTTCCAAGTTGAGACCAGCACCACAGGCAACACATATTTTCCTGGGGTCCTACTGAATGCAACATTAGCAGTCTGGTCCTGCCACAGGAAACCACCACTCAGCCTTGGACAGGCCTTCTCCAGTCTGGTCAAGAGGACTGCAGTGTCAAGCCAGTTCTTGAATGCCATAAGCTACATGTCAAGTTCCATCCTGATATTGCTTCTGGTCAGGTTGCACGTGAAGAAGATACAGTGGTATCTCAACAAGTCAGTACAACACATTTTTGTCCATTACACAGGTTATTACCTGTAATTCCCCTCATTAGGGATGGACCTTCACTGGTAGTCTCAGCAGGTGTTAAGGGAGTAGGGGGTACCCTTTATAATCATAGAACATTTTCAAATTCTAACTGAAGATACCTCAGACCTAGCTTAGGAGGTCCATATTGCTTAGTTTAAAGTACAGGAAATATGAAACCACTTCCATGGTAACGAGGCCATCATTCTAGCCTTGCAAGCTTTCAAGAGAGACTGTCAGCTAGGAACACTGAAAGTAACAGCACTAAGTTAATGTGATGTTTAAAAGAGCAGGGTTTTACTCATTCATACCAGGTGATCAGACTGTGATATGCTGAGAGATAACATCCCAGTTCAGCCTTCATCTCCAGGCTGGCTGCATCCTTCAGATCTGAATTTAGTAGCAGATAAGCTGAGCAGGTCCACATCTGACAGTCATGACTAGAGACTGGATTTCAAGTTTTTTCAAAGCCTGAGGCAGAGAGAGTAATATGTGCTAGATCAGTTCACATCCGTGAAAAACTGCCAGCTGAAGAAATTTTGTTCCACATGACCATGCAGAGAGAGAGACAAACTCCCATATGTTTCCCAAGCTACTCCACTTAATCTCTAATTGTTGCAAAGAATCAAATACGACAAAGCCAGCTGTTTAATGCCTGTATATGGTCAAGACAACTAAGGTCCTCCTAGATGAATAAGCTGAGCAAGGAAGGATCATTTGCAGCTTCCACATAGCTGCAATTTTTTTAATTAGTAGTGAAGGTCATTGGTACACAGAAACCTGAAAAGCCTTTTATTAGCATCTTGGATGCCCACAGCCTGACCCCCTTTAAGAACCAATTCTCAGAAGAAGTGCTGTGCATTATGCAAAAGATCAGGAAGCCCAGCCAAAGCCAGATAGCAGTAGGCAACATAGGCAGTCACCTACTACTCCGTGAAGGCTAGGGGCCCACAAATGGGTCAAATTAAAAAGAAATGCATCTTGTTACTTCTTTTAAAATCTGATTACTATTCCTAGTACATTGAGCACAGGACAGTGCAAATAGTAATCCGATTTTAAAAGCTATAACACAGTGCTGCTTGGCTACTTCCATTCAGTGTATTTTTCTCAGGTATCATCAATATTATAGAAAGCAAGCACTTAGTGGCACTATGCAGATGCATTGGTCTGCCTCCCCCACTGCCCTGATGGATTTAATAATACAGTTGGGTTCAGGGTTCATTCACAAGTCACACAGGTGTGTATTTGTCAGTTAAAAACGTTACCAGCTCCCGAGCTTCTTGTTTTTTTTTTTTTTTTTTTTTTTACTAGATATCTGCATGATCAGTTGATGATAATCATCCTCCTGCTGAGAGTCCTGACCTGAGTCGCTCACTCCTGTTAATTATAAAAAAGAAGTCAGTACCTACAGGCTGCAGCAACCATCGCATTTTATTCCGCCAGGTAATGTGTATAACGTTAAGACAAGTTTATTATCGTATTAAAGAACGACAAGCATACATCTAAATCTCCTAGCACAAGAGATTTGGCTAAAGCTAAAAATAATGGGGGGGGGGGGGCAAAGGCCCAGAAAATAGGGACAGATTTTGCATACTGCTCATATCAACTTAGAATGACAGGATTTGTGTTAGCTTACATTTTCTGAGGGATATAAGGTCTGGAACTGAAATCTACATAATTCTTTAGTGACTTCTGTCTCCAGTGGTTTGCCAGAAAACCCCATATTTTATGACGAATAGGGCAAAAATATGAGACAAAAATCTGGACATTCTTTGAAGAAGTATGATGACATGATTGACCTGCGGAATATTATAAGCCTTCCCAAATAAGCATTCTAGAGGCCCTCGTTTGAACGATGAAGAACAGTACTGCAAATTACCCCAAGAAATAGCAGTCACCACAGTTGTATATCAAAAGTAATCTTAGCAGTAGTGCAAGTTTCCTGCTGTGCCCTGCATTATTATTATTACTATTATTATTATTAGTATCTGAGGACCGGAAAGGGACACTAGCACAGTCATAATGTCTGAGGACCAGAAAGGGACACAAGCACAGCCATAATATCGGAGGACCAGAAAGGGACAATAGCACAGCCTTAATGTCTGAGGACGAGAAAGGGACACTAGCATAGCCATACTATCCGAGGACCAGAAAGGGACTCTAGCACAGCCATAATATCCAAGGACCAGAAAGGGACAATAGCACAGCCATAATTTCCGAGGACCCGAAAGGGACACTAGCACAGCTGTAATACCCAAGGGCAGAAAGAGACACTAGCAGAGCCATAAGAAATAAAACTGAAGCTGCACTTGTTTGGAATAGGATTTTTCCTGTCTGCAGCTAAGTCTTTGTAGAATGGTGATCAGAGTTGTCCAATACTTCCACAAAAATGCCATCAAGCTTCTGACAGGTAATTGCATTGTATGTGTAGCATCAGCAGCATTACAACAACTACAGTGCAGATGACAGTTGTTTGTACTTCCAGTGCAGTGACACGGAAAACACCTACACGATTGCAAACGTCATACATCACACACCGTGGATTTAGAATAACACAATACAAAATGTAACTCCTTAAAAACACAAGAGGAACAAGTACAATGAACATTAAGTCTAAACAGGTTGGGTTATATGTGGGGTGCTTTATCATGAAAAAAAAAACATTAAAGATGACAAGCGTCCTGAGATTTTAGGGCAGCTGAGTTTTCTTAAGATTCCTCTAATAGTTGAATATAATTGTTTTGTATCTGAAATACCTTGATGTGATATGAAACAACAGAAACAACCAAAATTCTGTGAAAGTGAATTTTTTTGTTTTGGCAGTGAAAGTGAAGCTGCTTAGTCCTGTGGACTTGATGCTGGCATGGTTTGTCCTGAAAAATTACACATTCCCGTGAAGATGTCCAACTTTGACCATCTGAAAACATGGCATCCCTATAATCAGGAGATCCTAAACAAGAAATGGACAGCTTAGCAATAGACAGGGTCAGGCTGTGATGTCACACAAAGTAGCACACCTCAAGTGACCTTATTATATGGAAAAATCTGTCTTAAAAAGTCCATGTTCCTCAATGCTCCACATTGAAAACGTCTGTCACACATTCATTATTTAAGAACTTTTTCATTAATAGCCATGGCAAATAATACTTCATCATATTAATTCATCAAAATAATCTTTTTATAAGTTTCAAGTAACACATTTAATCATCCTATGAACTTCCTAGTTGAAGATGTTAATAAGTGATTTTGGTGATGGAAGACTAACAGCTTTGCAGAATAACAAAGTGGATGGCAATGTTTATAGTACAGACTGAGACAAGCAACATAATTTATAATATAAACAGTGTCCCTCTAAATTTTAATTAATTCACAAAACTAAGGAAAGAATTGGAAGAAAAGCCATTACTCCTCCCAGTACCAGATCCCAGGGCAGTGTTGTCACCCACTCTCCACTTCCTCGGCACAAGGAAGGTTGGATTAGAGTCACTTAAATCTATGACTGGTGCCAGTAGCCATCATTCGATAAAAAGGCAGTGTCAGTCTCTTTCTGTGTTCTGCAATCACTACCGTGGGCCTAGTGTTGAAGTGAGATGAAACAGTACTTATTGGATATTGAAAAAAAAAATTCTAAGCTTGTTTACTGCCTTTCCTGTAACTAGTTTAGTCCAGATATAGATTTGCTGTATCCAGGACTGTTTGTAAGCTTCTATGCCCCCCAAACCTTTCTGTGTTCGAGGGAAGCCTTCTAGCTTATCAGTGGGAGTGGTAAGCACTAGGTAGCCTATCTACCACAAGAGTGGTTTCTGGCCCAGAAATTGTAGTTTATTGGCCGTTTGGCAGTTTTTCCATCTCTTTCAACTTACTGGTTTAAAAGCCCATGTTTGCACTTGTTTCCCACCTTTCCTGTAACTAGTCTAGTCCAGATACAGATTTGCTCTATCCAGGACTGTTTGTAAGCTTCTGAGCCCCCAAAGCCTTTCTGTGTTAGAGGGAAGCCTTATAGCTTATAAGTGGGAGTGGTAAGCACTAGGTAGCCTATCTACCACAAGAGTGGTTTCTGGCCCAGAAATTGTAGTTTATTGGCTCTTTAGGCAGTTTTTCCATCTCTTTCAACCTTCTGGTTTAAAAGCCTGTGTTTGCACTTGTTTCCCACCTTTCCTGTAACTAGTCTAGTCCAGATACAGGTTTGCTGTATCCAGGACTGTTTGTAAGCTTCTTAGCCCCCCGCCAAACCTTTCTGTGTTGGAGGGAGGCCTTCTAGCTTATCAGTGGAAGTGGTAAGCACTAGGTAGCCTATCTACCACAAGAGTGGTTTCTGTCCCAGAAATTGTAGTTTATTTGCCATTTGGCAGTTTTTCCATCTCTTTCAACTTACTGGTTTAAAAGCCCGCGTTTGTGCTTGTTTCCCACCTTTATCCAGGACTGTTTGTAAGCTTCTGAGCCCCCAAAGCCTTTCTGTGTTGGATGGAAGCCTTCTAGCTTATCAGTGGGAGTGGTAAGTACTAGGTAGCCTATCTACCACAAGAGTGGTTTCTGTCCCAGAAATTGTAGTTTATTGGCCGTTTGTAGGTCTTTCCATCTCTTTCAACTTACTCGTTTAAAAGCCCGTCTTTGCGCTTGTTTCCCATCTTTCCTGTAACTAGTCTAGTCCAGATACAGATTTGCTGTATCCAGGACTGTTTGTAAGCTTCTGAGCCCCCCAAGCCTTTCTGTGTTGGAGGGAAGCATTCTAGTTTATCAGTGGGAGTGGTAAGCACTAGGTAGAATATCTACCACAAGATCCAGGTACAGATTCTTAGTTTTAGCATTTGAATTTCCTTATTCGTGCTCAGCACTTGTTCAGAACTTGTTGTTAGCACTAAATAAGCTACACATTACTACAGCACTCAACCTTCCTCTTTATCTGGAGGAAAACCGTTTTTGTACTTACATTTCTCATTTGTTTAGAGAAAAACAGCTCTTATACACACTTTCCTCACTTGTCTAAAGGAAAGTAGTGTAGCGCACCCACAGGTGTAGCTGAAGAGATATGGGTTCCTTCCTACCTGACTCTGGTGACACCCCTATTATGCCCAACACACCAAGGTGGCAAGAGGGACAGATTTTATTCTAGGTGACACATCTAGTTTAAAAAGGCAATAGCACAACCATAAACAAATTATTTCAACAGTGCACCAGTTAGCAACAAGTCAAGGCGAAAATATGCATACAATGAAGACATACATTCACCCTCTTCCCCAGAACTCAACAGAAGAAGGTCTTGACATTCAAACATGCACAAAGAAGGCAATATCAATGAGCAGTAAAGCTTTATAATGCAGGAATACAAACACGGGAAAAATGCAATGTCATTAAGCAATAAAAGAGTCATAATACAACAATACAGATATGAGAAAATGCAATGTCATTGAGCAGCAAAATTCTTGAAGGCAGCAGTACTAACACGAGCAAAATGCAATGTCATTGAACAATGAGGATTTATAATGCAACAATACAAATATGAGAAAATGCATTGTCATTGAGCAGTAAAGATTCTTTAAGGAAGCAGTACTAACATGGCAAAAGGCATTATCATTGAACAATAAAGATTTATAGTGCCACAATACAAATATGAGAGAATGCAATGTCATTCAGCAATGCTAACACCCTCTACCCCCTTGATCAATTCTAAACAGGCCAACTATGAAACACTCTATTATACATTGTTCACTGGCCAGTGACTATTTACAGTCTTGCTGCCAGCATGATGGTGCCCAAGTTGGAGCTCATACGGATCCCAGTTATTTGTAATCCACAAAGCATTAAAGGGGGGAACCACAATCTTATAAAAATATAAAATGACGGCCAGAGCCTCTCACCACTCTGTCAAGAATATCCTAGTGACCAGGCACTGTTGTCCTCTGATGAGAAAAGTAGAAAATCACCTACCAGAACTCTGGTAATCATCTGTGGCTTCTCAATATTAGGCCCAATGGAACTCCTTTTCTTGCTGAATCATAGCAGGTGTGGAACTACTGATTTCAGACTTTTCTCCTGATTCCACAAAATACCATATCCAGGATTTCAGCAAGAGACAGACACAATCTGCTACTTCACTTCCCTGTCCCCAAACACTAGAAAAGAAAATCCAGTCATGCTGCAAGGCCCTTTTTCCCTTCAGCTATGTGTTTCAGTCTTCCCTCCTTCAGCTAGTGTTCCAGAATCCTCTTTCACTTTCGAAATTGTCTTTTATATTCCTGAAAAGGAGCTCCACCTTGTGGTGTAATGGAAAACTACAGTCTATTACTTATACATGAAATACAGTGGGAGCTACAGTAGTTTTTTATTCAGGCATGTCCACGGGTCAACTCCCAGTGTTCTCTCCTGTCTATCTGATGAATCTGGGCATCTTGAGGCAATGTACCAATTGCCTCATGTACACAGACAACCCTCTCCTCCTACCACCCAACACCACAACCTGTGAGAGATGCACTTATCTAACCAAACTGGAGGTAAAGCTCTCTCTAACAAAGAGTGAACTTGACAGTCAAGAGAAAAAGGTAAACACTTGCACCACACCACACTCATCACATAGTCCCACTAAACCTGCACCACCAAAATCCACACAGAAACACAAAAACATTCCCAGAGGCTCTCAATAATAATCTGCTCAAGCAACCGAGACCTCCAAAGCAGAAACACAAGCAACCTCCACCGCCCAACACAACCCAAATGACACATAGCCCACAGACTCAGTGTGCCAATAAACAGCCCATAAGGCAAACCAATGTACCCAGCACACTAGTCATAGGTGATTCTATAGTCAGGCACACTGATGTCCCACTCACCAGGCTAAACAAGGAGAAGGTTCTTGTCAGCTGCCTGTCAGGTGCCGAAATCCGCCACATAACCCATGCACTCAGGTCACTCCACAACAAGTACACATATGACTCTGTCCATGTTGGTGTGAACAACCTGAGATGTACCTCCCTGGACTACATGAAAAGAGACATGGAAGAGCTCTCTGATCTTGTAGCCCAGGCAGGTATGACCCTAGCCCTAAGTAGCATCCTGCCATTGCCCAGAATGATACTGCAGTACAAGGATAAAATGATTGACTTGGCTAAGCTTCTGGTGTCATTCTAAGGGGATCCAATATCTGTCTGCCTGGGCCAACATGGTCGACAGACCACGATGATTTTCCAGAGATGGCCTGCACCTGTTACCCCCTGGGATTCTGGATACTGGCTAAGGCTCTTGCTGCCCCTATAGTGCCCTTTTTAGGCAAGATTCAAATGACAAATTCACCACCATAACAGGAACAGGTAAGCAAAAACTGAGGGTAATGCTACTCAGTGCTAGAAGTCTAAATCTCAAAATGTACTCACTCGAGGTACTCCTTAAAATGGAGAACAATATCTGTGCAGTGACTGAGACCTGGTTCAAGGGTCTAGA
Organism: Protopterus annectens; assembly: GCF_019279795.1. Taxonomy (NCBI): domain Eukaryota; kingdom Metazoa; phylum Chordata; order Ceratodontiformes; family Protopteridae; genus Protopterus; species Protopterus annectens. The sequence goes on from NC_056745.1 coordinate 518,705,639, forward strand.
GACCACCCCTGCATTACCAGGCTATAACTCATACCACACTTTTCGGCCTTCTAACCTTGACCAGAACACCAAAGGTGGAGGTGTGTCCATATTCATTAAGGATATCCACACCTCCAGGCTTGTTGCACAGCATAATGCATCCGAGGTTATCCAAGTGCAACTAACTCTGGGCAAAACTGCAATCCAGATCCCCCACCATGCCCCAGGAGTCCCACTCATCTTTTCTTGATATACTGGAAAATATTAGGGTTCAACCATACACCCCAATAATGGGTGATTTCAACTACCCCACCATTAACTGGGAAAACTACTCATGTAACAACTCCTTCACTCAGTGCTTTCTGGAATTCATAAATCCCAATGCTCTGGATCAACTTATCCTCACCCCCACCAGGGGCAACTGTATCCTAGACCTAGTCATTACCAACATGAGTGACCGGTGTTCCACACTTAAAATCAACTCCTCATTGGTCAGATCCAGCCATAAGCTAATCACCCTAGATATCCGCATCCCGCACCCACCCACCATTAAGGAAATAATGGTAAAACATTTCTGCAAAGCCAACTTCATGCTTCTTAAGACAGAAGTGGTGAACTTCATGACACCCATGCAGATGGACAATACAGTTACGACTGTTGAATCCTACACAAATGCACTCTGTAAGCACTTACATGAGTGCATGGATCATGCTATCCCAAACAGAACCAAGAAGACGCTATCCTCCAAAAAAAGGAAGCCAATCTGGTGGTCCCCTGCCATAGACAAACTCTACAACAGAGGGAAGAAACTGTTGCAAAAGAGAGTAAAATCCCATGAGTATAGGAGCTTCCTGGTCAGCCTCAGTAAGAAGATGAGATCCCTTATAAGATCCTCCAAAGCTAGCTACAAAAACAAAATCACCACTGATTCTAAGGGCAACCACAAAGCATTCTATAGCTATGTCAAGAATCTGAATGGCAACACCCAGATCTGCTCCGAGTTACAGCACAACGACACGAAAATTACAGAACCAACTGATGTTGCCAACATCCTGGCAGATAGGTTCAGTGCTAACTTTCCCCCCTCTAACCCCCTAAAGGGCCCATATCTATACAGGAAGAATGCAGAGTCCCTGTAATCACATCTATGCAGGTAAAAGCTGCACTCTCTAAAACCAAAAACACAGCATCCATGGGACCGGACAACATCCCAGGCTGCGTTTTGCACAAACTTTAGAATGAACTGGCTCCCCACCTAAGCACCATGTTCAGTTATAGTCTCAGGTCAGGCTTTGTGCCCACTGAATGGCACACAGCAACAGTTATCCCACTCCACAAAGGGATAGCCACCACTGATCCTGGGAACTATCGCCCTATTAGCCTGATGAGCCTGGTCTGCAAGGCCATGGAAAACATAAACAAAGATATTGGTGGCCTCCAAACTTTGAACCCCACCCAGTTCGGCTTTGTGAAAGGCAGGTTATGCCTTCTGAACCTAATCGACTTCTTTGAGGCAGTCACCAAAGACGTAGACAAGAGTATGGTGGTTCACACAGCCTATGTTGACTTCGCCAAGGCTTTCGACACCATCCCCCATTCTGGAATTATAGCTAAACTAGGTATAAATCCCTATGTCACAAGATGGGTTGCCAACTGGCTCACTGACAGAACCCACACTGTAAAAGTTGCAGACTCCAAATCTGACTTCAAACCAGTGACAAGTGGAGTACCACAGGGTTCAGTCCTTTGACCTCTCCTGCTTGGTATCTACTTCTCTGAAATACAGGCTAACACAGAAGGCCTCTGGCTAATGAAGTTCACAGATGACTGCAAACTAGGAGCCATAGTCGAGTCCCCAAATGATGTGGACATCCTACAGAAGGGCCTCACTGAGACAGATGCCTGTTGTCAGAGGCATGGCCTCAAGCTCAATGCCAAAAAGTGCATTGATATCCCCTTTGGTAAAAACTCTGTACCCGTGAACTACCACATAAACTTCAGTCTACTTAATGCCGAATGTGTGATAAGAGACCTTGGGACCCAAGTGGACAGTAGTCTCTCCTTTGAGAATCACATTGCCACAGTAGTCAGGAAATCCTTCCATGTGACACACCTCATCACAAAAGGGTTCTCATCCAGGAAAAAAAGAGGTCATTGTTTCCCTCTACTCAGCACTCATTAGACCCATTATAGAATACAACGCCCCATTTGGAATGTACCTCACAAGACATCTGCAGTAGCTGGAAAGGCCACAGAAGTACCTCACAAAGAGGATTACTGGCCTCAAACAGATGCCCTACACTGACCATCTCAAAAAACTCCAGCTTTACTCTGTAGCATATCACCTAATCTGAGGAGATCTCTGCCTAACATGTAAAGCTATGTTAAACCCAGAGCTGTTGGACATGCTACACCTAAAGAAATCCCAATCCCTCCGAGCTACATGCTCTAGGGACCTAAACCTTGTCACCAAAAGGACATGCTGGAGGGATAAAGTTCTATCCCAGAGACTTCCTATACTCTGGAACAAGCTACCCATCTATGTCAAGCAAAGTTCCCCATTAGTACTCTTCAAGGAAAATCTTGATAAGTGGATGGGAAATAGGAAATACACCCCGGGGATCAGTTATGTGGCTCTGCTCGACAGGGACACAGAAAATTAACTTTGTTGGGTGGCATAAGCCAGGGAACCTTGTTGGCTAGGCTTACTTAGGCCCTTGAGCCAATAGCCTAGTACCTACCTATGAACCTATAAATGTGTCGGCCTGTACAGGATCCTGAAGGAGCTGTTAAATTGTATTGAGGTTTTAACTGCCTCACCATTAACTCTGCCCCTTCTTGGGCACATTTTCTTGAAAGGTAACATTGCCCAGGTTCAGAAAAGGCATGGATGAAGAGCAAGGGGAACAAATGAGACCTTTGTTAACCATGGTAAAATAAATAAATTGCTAAAATGTGAGCTAAGTAGCCCTCATCATTGCACCTTAATTTTTCATAAGAGATTGATGGAAATAAAAAGCAAGTTTTCATTGCAGTGTCTATTGTGTTAGGGATAGTATGTAAGCAAGTTTTCCTGTAAATTGACCATGGGGAGGGGGTACAGAAACCTCTGCTCCCTTATATCTGATTTGTCCTTATAGTTAGTAGAAAACCCGAGGTAAAATTGACCCCCTTCCCCTCTCACACATACATGTGTAATATACAGGGAAGGGGAGGGGATTACACATTTGAGTAGCAGTTGACAGTATAGTGTGGGCAGATACACACAGAAAGTGGGAGCACAGCACACTCGAGTTGCTATGTGCTGTTAATAGTGCATGCACTAGTTTAAACTGTATAAAAACACCACTAATAAGTAAGCAAAATATCATCCTGAAGTAGGGTGCGCTGTGTTAGCTCCTTTTATAAATATCTTTGAGACATTTAATTAATTAATTAATTAATTAATTAATTAATTAATTAATTAATTTTATTTAATTTAAGACATTTTGGGGGGCTATGACAACATCATGATGTCATGTCACAGGTTCTGCCTAGGGTCACATATGACTTTGATCTTGCTCTGAGCCCAGTACTAGAAAATCGTATTTGCCCAAATGGAAAAGGCTGTTACTGAGGTGTAATTCTAAAGGGTATTTCAACCACAAAAACTACAGAACTAGCAGTATTGCAGTACATAGCAGAACTCTTCCAAAATTACCTTTCATGTTCTTCTGTCAAGGTGCAACCTTCAGACACTGCAACTTGCCACCTCCAAGTCTCTAGTTTGTCTGGGTACTCTACAGTGAAGCAGTTTCTAAAAAGTGCCCTGCACACCTTGCCTCCTAGGAAGCCTTTAATGTGTCACTTGGACCTTAATTTTTTTAGGAACTTATTTTTTCAGATGATATAAAATGTCATTTGGTCTTCATTAATGTGCAAAAGCAACCTTTAATGCAGGAAAGCTGCAGCACCAAGAAAATATCAGTTTGGGACAAGAATGTGATATAAAATAACTTGAGCAAGAGAGAGTATATAAATATTTGGGAACTGATGAAGGATCAACAATAAAGCATGAACAATTGCAAATAAAACTCAGTAAGGAATATTTTAGAAGACTTAATTCTGAAAACAGCATTGAGATCTAGGAACGAAGTTCAGGCTATAAAGCAACTTGTTCTTCCTGCCCTAATTTATAGTTTTGGAGTGATTGACTGGCCCCAAAATGTATTGGATAGATTAGACAGGAAAGCAAGAAGGATGCTTCATGTTCATCAAATGATTTATAAAAATCAGTGCATACCAAGATTATATATTCCCCGTTCTGAAGGCGATATGGGCCTCCTTGAAATTGATTTCATGTATAGATCTGCAATCGTGGGACTGCATACATGTATGTCGACCTCACAAAGTTTTAAAATATGAGGAGAATAAATCTAAGATTTCTTCCCTTCTTAGTCTAGCAGAAGTATATCAGCATCAAGTGGGAATGGAAATCAAACCAGAAGTAGATAAAATCAGGCAGCAACTGAATGTGCCAAAAAACAAACAAAAGAATATAAGATGAAGGATCTAATGAGAAGGCAAGAAATGTGGAAAATGCATAAATATCGTTGCAAGTATAGAAAACTCCTGGAACAACCTCATGTTGATCAGGATCGAATGCAGGAATGATTAAGGAGTGGCAAATTCAAACCAAATGATGAAAGGTTAATACTGATGGCCCAAGATAGAGGACTATGTACCTGTTGGTTTAAAAAGTCCATTGAACATGTGGGAGAAACAGACAAATGTATGTTTAGTAAAACAGAATTGGAAACAGTTGCACACCTTGTTGCTGGTTGTGGCATATTAATGGCAGAAGGACTGTATACTAAAAGGCATAATAATGTGGCAAGACTGTTGCACTGGGGATTGTGCAAACATCATAATATTGAAGTAGCTGAAAAACACTGGAAACGATTGACAAAGCATCATAGAAAATGATGAAGACTACATCATATGGGATCATCCATTACCAACAGTTCAAAAGATAGATGCGAGAAAACCAGATATAGTGGTCCATGAAAAGAAGACAGAAGTAGCATTGATCTTTGAAATTGCTACACCCAGTGAATACAGTGTCTTGCCTACAGACAGACACAAAGTCATAAAATATCAGGATTTGGAGGCAGAAATGAGAGCAACGTGGACGAAAGATACCCAGACAGCTCCAATAGTAGTAGGAGCAATGGATCTTATAAAAAAGAATCTATAATCATAATCGTATTTAGATATGTTACTGATACATGTGGAGTCATTACTGGGCACATTGCATGTGCTGCAAAGAGCACTTCTGGCTGATATCAAATATTGAAACAGTCCTAATTTCATGAACTTTAATCATACTTTCACTTAGGAATGGGGCCCATTCCCTTATTAGAAACCCAAAAGATTTGGAGAAATTAAAGAGAGGGACCTTAATTTTGTATTGGCAAAACTAACCTTAGCTCATTTTGTGCTCAGTGCTTTTGTGGCACTTTTGTCCTAGCAGATTCCATTTTTGATGAATATTATATCAACTAAAATAATCTATGAGCTGCAGTTTATTATGTGTAGACAGCTCTTCAAAATGTTTCATAGAGAAAGGGTGGGCCTTAAAGCCTCCCCTTCATTCATCTGAAAGTAACTGAAGAATTGACTGTGTATCAGGTCATACAGTTACCTGCCTTTCACCCCAGCCCCTGAGTAAAGTATGGGGGGGTTGTTCTATGTATTGAATGCATAAAGCTAGCTCATATAGGATGTAGCAAGAACAGTGAATCTCAGGCAGTTATAACAGTTCACCTTATACTTCATGCCAGGCAAGGAAGTCAAGTCAGTCTCCAAGTAAGCACCTTCTAATAGAATTGTCTTCTGTTATGAGAACAGTGGTAAAGGTCTAGAAGGCCCTGCAGAGAGCTCATTCTACTAGGGCAGCCACAAAAGTAGCTTTCATAGGTTCATAGGAGATTACTAGACTAATGGCTTAGAAGCCTTTACAAGCCTAGCCAATCTAACCTGATTTTACCCAGTATATTGCCCCTAGGGGCAGGAGGATGGCATGGGTTTGTGCCTGTGCCTTGAATATTTTACAGAATTTACAGATTGCCTCTGCCCATAAGGGACATAGACACCACCCAAGGTGTGAATTTTTGATTCTTATCCATCAATCCACACTGGTCTTGAAGAGGGCCAGGGAAGCAATCTGCTTAATGTGAATAGGAAGCCTGTTCCAAAGAAGGGGAAATCTCTGAGACACTCATCTGCCGCTCCAGCATATTCTATTTTATTGACATACTAAATTTAGATCCCTATAATTGGTGACCCTCGTACTGTTTGTCTTGTGGATATGTAACAGCTCCATCAAGGCTGGATTTGGGAGTGCTTTGTAGGCCAGGCATAGGTCATCCCTTAATAGTCAGTAGGAGACAGACGAAAAGGAAAGGGTTTTCCATCTGTCTGTATAGGACAGGTTGTTAACACTGTATTTTTTTAGTGAGGAACCTCTGAGTTCGCTCCAGCTGTCTAAGTGCCTTGTCAAGTAAATTCCAAATGGCACACTGTACTCGATTATTGGTATAAAGAGGGCTGTGTACAGTGGGACTATAATCTCCCTGGATCTGGATTCCATACATTTACTCATAACTTGTGCCACATGGAATGACTTCCTCACCATTGTGGACATGTGAAGGTCAAAGTTCAAGCTACTATCTGCCTGCGCACCTAGTTTCCTTACCTCTGAGTCTGCTGTTAAGGGTGTTTTGTTAATGTTGTAGTTAGCAAGGGTATTTGATTTTCCAAAGGGTACAATAATGCATTTCTGTTCTGACAACAATCATTTGCCTGATTTAGACCCTCCTGAAGGATATCTACATCAGTTGGGGATTCAGTGATTGCCCCCAGGTTGCAGTCATCTGCAAACGTTTTCATTCAGCAGCCTTCCTCATTGACCTTGGCATCTGAGAAGTGTATTCTGAACAGGAGTGGTCCAAGCTTTGAGCCCTGTGTTACATAACTAGTAACTGGCCTCTTTCTGGAACTTGAGTCACCCATTTTAACCATGTGTCCTGTCCTGGAGCCAAATCGCTATCCCTCTGGTGATGTAGTTTTTTTTGCCCAGTTTTGTGACACTAATTATAATTTTTTATTTTATTTATTTTACATTTGTTGACCGGGCTAGTCTAGCTGGATACATATCCATTTTCAGTAGAGGCCTGGGGAGAAAAGCTCCATAATACCTGAGTGGAGAATTGTCAGATGCCTTGGCCAGGTCAAGGTAGGCCATATGTACTGTTTTATCCTCATCCATAGCCTTAGTGACTTTCTCAAAGAAGTCCACCAGATTTAGTCAGCATGCCCTGCCCTTGATGAAGCCAAATTGGGTTGAGTCCAGTATTTGGAGATTTTCTATATCTTTATCAGGTCTAGGATTATTCTTTCCATGGCCTTACAATCAAAGACTAATCAAGCTTATGGCTCTGTAATTTCCTTGGTCAGTTGATGGTTCTCCCTTATGTAGAGGGAAGACCATAGCTATTCTCCAGTGTATCGGAACAAAGTCGGTCCAGAGGGTGTGGTTAAATAGCTATCTTATTGGGCCTGATAGGTCCTGATTTAAGCTATTTAAGAGGCATCCTTGCATATCGATGGGCCCATTGATGCCATGTTTTTAACTTTAGAGAGGGCTGTGGCTACCTCTTCATTGGTGATAATTGGCAGAGCAGTGGTGAAGGGTATATCTTGGGGGAGAATTGGGGTGAGGGGGCATTGAAGTCTGAGGTGAATTTATCAGCCAGCAGATTTGCTATATTTTCAGGATGAGTATAGGGGATGCCATCTATAACCAATTCTGCACATTGTTGGGTGGTGCCCTTAATATGGTGGCCATAACTGAAAAATGCCTCATGGCTATCCTTAGCTTTGGAGGCTATTTTTACCACAAGGTCTGACTGCAGAGACTTGACTCTATTCACCTGTTTATACTAATGAGGGACTTCTTGCTGTGTTGTGTACATTCCCTCTTACTTCTTGACAGGATTTTCTTTCTTTTGTTGTACAACTTAAGACCAGGTATCCACCAGGGTGGTATGTTTTTGCATTTGACCTGGGCTTATTTCAGTTCAGTAAAGCCATATCTATGCAGTTGTTTATGTGGTCATTCAGGGCTTTTCTGTACTCCTCTGCACAGGCTTCTTTGCTTTATGAATTTGGGAGAGCTTGGAAACTAACTGTGCCATCCCTTAATAGGGGGTGATTTACCTTAGAGAAGTTCTTAAACTTTTTGGGATTAGGTGAGGGGTTAGTTTTACCTTTATTTCAAGGCAAACCACTTTATGGTCTAATATTACCAGCAAGGATATCACACATGGGGAGGGGGGTGTACCGCTCTCCAGTAGTTTTGAGTACCAGATCTAGGATATTTGTTCCCCTGCTGGGAATGTAGACCAGTTGATCCAGGGTATTTGAATTCACAAAGTCAAGAAGTCTTTGACCTATATGTTAGCAGTCGTGTATGCCTCGCATTTAATGGAGGGTAGTTAAAGTTACCCATGAGTATGGTATTGGGGTGGATGTTGAGTGATTCAAGTAACTCTAGGTATAATATGTGGGCTTCCTGGTTCATGGAGAGGGATGTGTAGCTAGCAAGAATATGTAAGTGGATTTTTCCCATAGTTAGTTGGACGTGGAGTAGCTGAAGCATGTCATATTGTTTGACTTGCCTTGAGGTGAGATTATTATTTTATGTAGATAGATACACTTCTTCACTCTTTCACATTTAGTGAGTGAACAGAACATATGATAGGCATTATAGCCATGTACTGCCAGAGTGCTTTCCATAGTGTTAAACCATGTTTTAGTAACTGCACAGACATCAGCATCCTCCAGGGTGAGGAGGGCTTCTAGGGAGTGCAGTTTCTTGTCGAGACTCCTAGCACTGAAGGGTAACACCTTTTGCTTGTCCTGAATCGCTTTTGCTATGTTGGATGATTTGTCTGTTTGGCAATGCCTAAAAAGGGCAATGTAGTGGTGGATAATATTTTGCCAATATCCAAAAGCGTAGAGGCAACCAGTGGAGCCATCCCTGGCAAAGCAGCATGTTCTGTCAACCATGTCCTTCCAGGCTGACAAATACTGGACCCCTTTGTAAGGAAACCAATAGCTAAGCCAATTGTTAAAGTCGATCATTTTCTGTCTTTATTGTGGTATCATCTTTGGAGACAGTAGAATGCTGCTCAGTGTTAGGTTCATACTTGCCTGTGACACATTTTGAGAGTTCAGTCATGTGTCTCTTCATGTAGTCCAGGTTGGTACATCTCAGGTCATTTACATCCACATGAACTATGACTTGAGTCATACTGGTATGTAGGGGTGAGTGATCCGAGTACTTGCGTGATCTGCCGGATCTTGGCCCCTGACAGAAAACTAACTGTAACCTTCTCTTTTTCCAGCCTTGTGAGGGGCACACTGTTGTCTCTCACAATAGAGTCACCTATGACCAAAATGTTGAGTTGTGAAATGTTTCTCTTTATGTATTTACTTACATTTGTTTACTGGAAATTCCAACTGGACACAGGTCCTTTTTCAGTGGAGGCCTGGGGAGAAAAGCTCCACAGAACAATAAATGAGCAGCAGAGTACATGAAGAACAACTGAATATACATGCAATAGCAAGTAATACATACTCCAGCAAACATTAGCTATACATGCTATATGAAACATAGTAATGAACAGATATACCAATATCTAGCTAGAGGCTAGGAATAAAGGTAGGATGTATATAAAGATAGTACTAAGCTCAAACGAATACTGTTCTAAACTCATATACCTAAATCTTGTATACAAATATTGCACTAAACTCAAGCAGATATAAAGGAGAAGCTCCACACGAAGGTGGAACAAGCAAGAAGGGCTAATGGGATGGAAGGGGAAGATAGGGGAGTAAGAGAGGAGACTGAGTGAGTAGTATACGTGGTAGTGAGAGGAAGCTAGGTGTAAGTCAGTTGGATATGTATTTGGAGTTGAGATGAAGTGAGATAGTTAAGCATGTGGTATAACAGGTCTGAGAGACTGAGTGAGGAGGGAAGGGGAGGGTAAAGGGTGAGCCAGAGCCTGCAGAGGAAGGAATGCAGTGATCAGATGGTGTGAGGAAGGGTGGCTAGGGGAGGGGAAAGGAAGGGAAGGTAAAAGGAGGGTTACTAGTCGGGATTGGTGCATGGGCATAACCAGAGACTTCTTAAGTGAGTTTTTAGTGCAGTCTTGAAGTGATTGCAAGAAGGTAGTGTGGTTATAGAAGGGGGAGATTGTTCCATAATCTGGATATGATGCAGAAGAATAGTACTCCTGCTGAGTTCTTGTGTTTGGTTACTAGAAGTAGATTTTTGCTGCTGGAGCGTAGTGGTCTAGTGGAGCAGTAGGGCTGTTGAATGTTTTGAAGGGACGGGACTTTAAGAGGATGGTTTACTAACTTGTGGGTGAGAGAGAGTTGATTCAGGTGAAGAAGTTGAGGGAGTTCAAGCCAATCAAGTTCTCTAAGTGAGCTACAATGGTGGCTGCGATAAGATGCACCAGTGGCAAACTTAGCAATTTTATTGTGGCAAACCTTGAGCTTGTTTAGGTCTGTTTGTCTAAGGTAGGTAAGTATAGGAGAGGTGTAGAGTAAAGTGATGGTTAAGTGGGAATTGGCAACAGAAATTCTGGCTGTCTTGATGAGGAATTGTTTGTTTTTGTACAATGCACCTAGTTTTTTGTGAACCTTTTTTATAGTAAGAGAAATGTGAGTGTCAAATCTGACATTGTTAATCTCAACATCAAGGAGTTTGGTGTGTTCTGTTGGGGAGATGACAGTATTGTCTTTGACTAGAATATTAAAGTGGGGGATAACTGGGTTCAATTTAGTGGGTTGGAAGATAAGGAGTTTAGTTTTGCTCGGGTTGAGTAATATCTGGGCATTAAATAGCCAGTTTGTTACAGATGAAAAGACTTCCTGTTTGATCTTGTGAAGTTCAGGTATAGTTGGGGCTGAGCAGATGAGGGTGGAGTCATCTGCATACTGTATAAGAGAAGCATGCTTGGTGGTTGTGAATAGATCATTGGTGAAGAGTGAGAATAGTAGGGGACCAAGGATAGAGCCTTGGGGAACACTGAGTGTTACATGAAGTTGAGGAGATAGGTCATTATGGAATCCAAAAACGTACCACGGAGCCCTTGTACCAGCAACAACAAGTAGGTAGTCTTAACGAATTTATTTATCACAAACGTTTTCGCCGCACAAAGGTGCAGCTTCCTCAGAGAAAACAAATTAACAATGAGGTAAAAGTGCACGCCCCTTTTATACAAAGCAAAAGGGAAATGACAACATGGTAAGGTGAAACTCATTGTAGTAATTGGTAAACAAGTAGAAGCCTTCACAAGAACAACTTGTTCCTCAAAGAGAAAATGCAAACATTAATTCATGTTAGTAATAAGCATTTCAAAGTGTGGAATGTTACCAAAGAAATAAACATAAAATTTAAAATGACATATTTAAAATTCTTAAAATATGTGAAAGAAATCATAACGTTAAAGTAAAAATTCAACATAAAAAGTCATTCAAATAGCAACTCATGAAAAAGTAAGTATAATATGCAGTAATGGATTAAATCTTAGTAAAAAAATAATGGTAATCCATTATAAGTATGAACCATAATGAGCAACTGTGTACCTTAAAGATATTATTGTATAAACAACAATAATAACTAAAATCTAGGCAATATTTAACATGAGAGGTGCTACAACAAAGGCACGTCACATGAAGTCAGAAACAAAGAGATAGGTCATTATGCCAGACAACTGATTGTTGGTGGCCAGTTAGATAGCTGTGAAACCAATCAGTAGCTGATTGGGAAAAGGATAGGTTAGTGACAACAGAGATTAGAAGTTTGTGTGAGACCATGTCAAAAGCCTTGGATAGATCCAGAAATATAGCAGAGGAGAACAGGCCATTATTTTTATGTTGAAGGATAGCATTAGTGAAAGAGAGCAAGGTGGTAGTAGTGCTGTGGTATGGCCAGAAGCCATGCTGGGTGCTGGAGAGGAGGTTATTAGCTAAGAGGTAGTCTAAGACTTGAGAATGGATGCATTTCTCAATTATCTTGGAAAGTAGTGAAAGGATGGCTATAGGGCAGTAATTGGAAAGTTCAGTGGAGGAGCCACCATTATGGAAGGGAATTATGTGGGATATTTTCCACAGTGTTGGGACATAGCTTTCTGATGTGGACTGATTAATTAAGACAAAGATTTGATAAGTTAAAGCTTTTGCTGCTATTTTTAGGTATTCAGAGGGGAGATTGCCAGCTGCAAGTTTTGTAGGCTTAAGTTTCAGTAGAAGTTTTTTATATAGTAGGTAGGCACTGATAAAAAAGGAAAGAATGTGGGCAGAGTATTTGGTTTTGATGTAGGGAGGGTGGGTAGAGGGTTGTGTTGTTTAGTCAAAGACAGAATGGTTTCAGTAAAGTGTTTATTGAATGAGTCAGCAATACTGCTGGATGAAGGGGGAGTGGTAGGTGGGGGGGGGGGGGCCTACTTTACCTGGATGGAGAATGGAGTTTATTGTTGGCCAGAACTGCTTAGGGTTGTGATGGGAGGAGTTTAAGGAAGACTGATAATATTGAGTTTTATCTTTTATTTGCTTTTTGACCTTGTTGCACAACTCTAGGAATGACTATCTAAAGAAGGGTTTTTTTGTTAAGCGCCAGTGCTTCCAGGCTTTATGAGGACATGTGCTTTTTTCTAGCCAAGGGGAGTACTGTGTTTTGACTTTGGCATTTCTTGTGAGGCCATGTGTGTTTAGGATGTTTAGAAAGGTGCTATTGAAGAAGTGGATGGCTTCATCCAGATTGAGGTACTTTAGTGGTGTCCAATTGCATTTTTAAAGGGATGAGATAAAGGGGAGAGGGTTAAAGTTTACCCTATTTCGGATTTGCCTATAGATTATGGGTTTAGCACAATTTAAGTGGTGTCTCAGAAGGAATGTTGGGGTGTGGTCACTGAGGCTGTCTGGTGGACAGCCAGCTAAGTATGAGTGAGGGTCTTTATTGACTACTATCCAGTCGAGAGTAGTATGTTTGTTAGAGTTTTTATTTATCCGGGTAGGTGACTGTATTAGTTAGAAAAACCATGAAGGTTTAGGTGCTGGGCTGGATGATTGTTACTACAAGATAGCCAGTTGATATTAAAATCACATAGGATTATGGTTTCCTGAGGTAAGGAATGGTTAGCCCAGTTCAGGAAGTTTTCCAGGGGTGGGATGTTTTGGCCAGGTGGGAAGTAGCATCTTATGATGTTGAATGTTTTATTTGGGTTTAGTTTGAGATTGGCATATAGGATTTCTTCATTTCCAATGTGGGGGACAGAAGTATTTCCTCACTTTTGATGTGAGGTTTGAGCCATGTTTCAGTCAGGATGAGAATATCAGGAGAGTATAAGGCTATGTTGGCATTTAGGTCATGGTTTGTTTAGGTATACTTCTGATATTTAAACGCATGAACAGGAGGTCAAATGGCTTTCTGTTGAATGTTAGTTGTGAGAAAGAGCAGCTATTAGGCAGATTTTTATGTGGGGAGTTGGTAATGGTAGGACCAGGGCTGGATGAATATCACCACTGAGGGCTAATTTAGATAGGGCAGTAAACATAAGTTTTATAAATCTGGTAATTTACCTGTCATATTTTAGGGATATTTTTTTGTTTGAATGTAACAGGTGACTGGAAGTATGGTGGGTGTATTGGGATAGAGACTGTGATGATATGACAAGTGTAATTAGTAGGTGGGTGATGAATAGAAGTGAGAGTAAGGGTGCAGTGATAGTGGTGGGGTTTGTCTATTATGGACTTCTGGTAGGATGTGTAAGCACATTAGGTACTAGCATGACTGTGTCATAGGTTCATAGGTTCATAGGTTTATACTAGGCTATCTGCCCTAAGGCATTTATAAGCCTAGCCCAAATTTTTGTGGCTTACGCCACCCCTTATATGAAAAAATACTGTGCCCATTAGTTTGTTGTGCCTCTGTCCAGCAGTGACACAGAGATGATTCCCGGGGTAAACCTACGATCTCCCATCCACAGGTCTAGATTTCTCTTGAACAGAGTCAGCGAGGTGCTCTGCCTCACATGGACCGGGATTTTATTCCACAGCATAGGGAGTCTCTGAGTGATAAATCTATCCCTCCAGCACGTCCTATTTATATCCGTGCTAAGGTTTAAGTCACTTGCTCTAGTGGTTTTGGTGGATTTGGATTTTTGAGGTGGAGCATGTCCATTAATTCCGGGTTGGACATGGCCTTGTATGTCAGGCACATGTCACCTCTGAGCAGACGGTATGCGACTGAATAGAGCTGGAGTTTCTTCAATCTGGCAGCATATGACAGATTTTGGAGTCCCTTTATCCTTTTGGTGAGGAACTTTTGGGGTCTCTCCAATTGCTGCAGATGTCGGGTGAGATACATCCCGAATGGGGTATTGTACTCGATCATTGGTCTGATAAGTGAAGAGTACAGGGGAACAATGACCTCACTAGATCTGGATGTGAATCCCTTCATGATCAGGTGGGCAATGTAGAAGGTCTTTCTAACCACTTTAGCAATGTGAGTGTCAAAAGAAAGGCCACTGTCAACCTGGGTCCCCAGGTCCCTGATAACCTCTTCTGTGCTTAGTGGATTGCCACCTATATGGTAGCTTGGGGTTACCTTGTTTTTCCCGAAGGGTATGACTATACATTTTTTGGTGTTTAACTTCAGGCCATGGCTCTGGCACCAGCTATCTGTTTCCGTGAGTCCCTTCTGAAGGATATCCGTGTCCAATGCACTTTCCACTATGGCGCCCAGTTTGCAGTCGTCTGCAAACTTTGTCAGCCAAAGTCCTCCCATGCTGGCCTGTACTTCTGAGAAGTAGATGCCAAACAATAGGGGGCCAAGGACCGAGCCCTGTGGGACACCACTTGTGACCGGCTTGGAGTCTGACACAGAGCCAGCAACTGCTCAGATGAGCAGTTAGATTGGAAGTGGGTGGGGTACTGTGGGTGGCAGAGGAGATAGGTAATTAGTATTGTTCTGATTGGTTGCTGGTTATTGGGAGGGGTTAGTGCCTAGAATAAACCTAGATGTAGTGGGGGCGGGTGAGATTAGGGGGCATGGTGGGGTGCAAAGTGAGTCCGTGCATTGCATAGGCGAACGGAGCAGGGCTTAAACCCCTCCAACCTGTGGATCACCGGGTTAGTATCTGATGGCTTACCAGTGAGCAGAAAAAGGGTGTGAACCAGGTGCAATGCAAAGAAACCAGCCAAACCAGAGAGGCAAGCAGTGGAAAACTATCAGTGAAGGCCTCAGAGGGGGTGAGAGTAGTAATACAAACTCTACTTGTAAAGTGAAGGAGAGAAGAGTCAGCAAAGTTTATTAAGGTTGGGAGCATGTCTTCATATTGATTTGCTTATTAGTAGCCAGTTTGTGCACAGATTAGCATAGGGAGATACATTAGCAATGAAGGGAAATGTATAGAGATGCAAATAAACAGGTGAGACTCAAGTGGTACAAAACTAAAAACTTATGGGGTTGGTAGTTAAGACACTGAGATGTGGCTTTATGTGTTGCACTAGTAAGTATCTTGTTTGGGTCCATGTGGAGTTTCTGAGGACTGTGCTTGAGAGGCCTTGAAGGTTCAGGTAAGTTACATGTGAGCACCTCCACATATTTAAGTCTGTGTGTATTGTCCTTAGTAGGTGCAGTGAGTGGTGTGTGAGAGTCACTGACAGCCTGTTTGTTGCATTTTGTGTTTGTATGTGAGGGTCTGGCCTCCAGTGATAATGTAGAACTACATCTCTTACATACTGCTGTGTGTTGGAGAATTACGTAGTTGTCAGTGTACAAGAGGCAATTGATACATTGTTTTTGGATACTCATGTCCAGCAAGCTGGAAACAGAGATGGTAGGAAAGTGCCCATCCTTGGTTGCTGGTCTTACTGTATTTGCAAGGGATATGAGTGGAGAATGTTTGTGACCAGACAACGGGGTGCTTATTTTTATTTCATTTGAAATGTGTCAGCCCAGAGCAGACTTGAAATGGCTTTGCAACTCTGGACATCAAAATGTGTATGGGGGTTTGCATTTTTTATTTAGCAGAGTTCCACCTTACAGCTGACTGCCAGACTACCTTTATATGAGCTTCACTGAAAAATAAAATGAGAAGCCTCTGTTTTTGCCAAGCTGGAAGAAGCTAGAGATCAATTTGCGGGCTTCAGAGTTGTATTAACCATATGCTGTTGCAGAAGTGCCCTCAGTTTCCAAGAAAATTCATAGAAGTAAACATCACCACAAGAAAACTGAAGGTTAGGTGACCCTAAAGGACACTGCTATGAAGCAGAAGGCCTGTCCTCTTGTGTCCACTAGGGACACGGATGCTGTACCTGATGAGACATTTTCTTAGGCCTCAAGCAGATATGATGGACACAGAGGACAGAAGAGTAGCAAGGATGGGAAGAAGGGGAAGCCACCTCAGGCTGAAGGTGTTGGCGGCTCGATTGTGAAATGTAGTTCTTCATTCTTCCCTCTGTACTGGCATTTCTGTGCACCAGTACAGAAATGAAGTTTACTTTTTTTTGCTTTGGAAGCCAGAGTAACAGAGTGGATTTTTTTTATTACTCTTTGAATGTAGAGCTGGAGGAAGAAGAGGACATGTATCTTGCTTGGAGAGCCAGTCTAATATAGGTTTTCAAATTAAAATCCTGGGAGGCCTTTGACAGGGGTCAGATTTACCAAACATGATCGCTTCCACTGTCTGCATAGAAATAGTGATTCTAACTGATGGAATCACAACATCATTAGGTGGTATAACAGAAGGAAGAAAATCATGGGAAGATTTAGGAGGTGTTGCTCCCAGAAGGATGAAAGCATGCTTATCAAAGTAAACAAATCACTCAGAGGCAAATAAAGTGCACCAAAGCCAAATGTGACATATATCTGGCCTCCCAGGTCAAGGACAGCCACAAGACATTCTTTACTTATGTTCACAATCTCAAAAGCAGTACACAAATGCATGTAGAAATCATTGTTAGTGGCCACCTACTCTGAGCCAGAATGTATAGCAAACCTACTGGTAGACTCATTTGGCTCCAGTCTTGTTCTTCACTTCACCCCAGCACCCCCCTCATGAAATTCCATCAAATACAACTCCCCCTTACTATCACTATGGAACAGGTCCTCAATGCTGTCTGTAAGGCCAAGAACACTGCATAGATGGGTGACAACAGTATCCCAGGCTGCCTTCTAAAGAGCATGAAATGTGACCTGTGAGGCCTTCTGGAATCACTATTTAACCATAGCCTCCAAACAGGCTTTGTGCTTCACAAATGGAGAATGTCAACAGTCATCCCTGTACACAAAACCCACCCATCTACAGAAGTTGGAAACTACAGACCCATAGGTCACACTAGTCTCATATGCAAAGCCATAGAATTATCATGGAAATGGTGAATAATGACATAGGAAATTTCTAGACACTGAACCCAACCCTGTTTGGTTTTATCAGGAGGAGGTCATGCCTACTAAGCCTGGTGGATGACTTTGAGAGGGTCACCAAAACAATGGAAGGGGGCAGAAGTGTTCACACTCCCTACCTGGACCTAGACAAAGGATTTGACACAATAACCCTCTTGGGCATTGTTGACAAACTCAAGAGGTTAGGTATAAACTCTTATGTCACACAGTGGATAGAGCCAGCTGGCTCACAAACAGGACCCAGGAAGTTAGAATTGGGGAGTCCATCTGTACAAAAAGGCCAGTCACCAGCGGAGTCTCTCAGGGATCTGTCCTGGGGCCAGTCCTTTGTAGCATTTACTTCTCTGAAGTCAAGGGCCTCTGGCTGACCAAAGTTGCAGACAATTGCAAATTAGGAGCAGTCATAGAATCCCCTACCAACCCAGATGTTCTCCAGGAAGTGCTGACAGACAAATAACTGGTATCAGACCCACTGGCTAAAATAAAATGCCAGAAATGCATAATAGTATCCTTTGGGAAGTCATCCATCCCAGGTAGCTACTCATATTGGCAGCGCAGCCCTAAGAATCGACCCAATAGTCAGGGACTTGGGGATACACATAGACAATAATCTAGTCTTTGCCCAGCATGTGTCTAGAGTAGTAAGGAAATCATTCTATGTTGTGCAACTTATAAACAAAGTTATGGCATCTAGGTCCAATGAAGTCATTGTTCTACTGTATTTGGTACTCGTCATACTTATCATTGAGTACAAATGTCCGCTTTGGTATCTACCCAACAAGACAAAGCAAAAAGCACCAGGATTACCCATTCTAAAGACATACACCTTGCCTGTCATATAAAAAGCATCTGCTGGACTGACAGGTATGTATCCCAGAGACTACCTGCTCTCTGGAACAGGCTCTCCAGCCACTTGAAGCAGAGTTTATCCCTTACCCAGTTTAAGTGTGACTTGGACAACTGGATGGGGAAACTGAAATTCACACCCAAACGCCTATGTCTGTAATGGACAAAGCCTGTAAACTGTTCATCTATCAAGCCCCTGGTCATAAATGATGTTCATCGTGTTTCACTGTTGCAGTCATTACACTTGGGTTATCCTGCTGGCAGGCGACCCGTAGTCGGCCCGAGTTCCAAAGTCTTGGTCTGGCGTCGGTTGCTGTCGCATCTTCCCTGACGTCAGTGCGCCAGGGGTATAAAAGTTGCAACCGATGCCATTTTCTTCAGTCTTTCTTGCCACGCGGCGCCCAAAGCAAAATCAGTTCGCAAGTGCCGGTCGGCCGACTCCTGAGATTTTCAAAATTGAATTTCAGAACCGAAGTCTTCAATAAAGCTAAGTACCCTGTTGGGGAAACTTTTTCTTGCTCCAGACCGATGTCAGTAAAAGTTAATAATTGTATTTCTTGTGGGAAGCAAATACCTCATAAGGACTTTCATTCTTACTGCATTCCTTGCCTAGGCCCTGCCCACGATGTTACTAGCTGTCAGTTTTGTGCTAGATTCAATAAAGTCACTATTAAACGTCGGTTTGATTTTGCCTTACATTATTTTGGATGACAATTTAATTATATAATGCCATCGGAACAACCGACAACGGGAATGTATAAAAAACGCAAAGACAAAGAAAAAGACAGGCATCCGAGGTCCAAAACCGACGACGAAGCCTCTGCTAGGCCAGTCGCTGGTTCGCCGGTTCTCAGTGAGGCACTTTTCCAGCCCCTGACACCCGCTACCTTAGAGCCACAGGCCGTAACAGACAGCCACGTGGAGACACCGAGGCCTGTGGAAACTCAAGGTATTGGGCCTCCGGAAACTATACCCTCAGATGGGTCCGGAGCCGCTGAGCAGGCACCGGCTTCTGGGGGTGTTTTCAGACCTTCACAACTTACATTTAAGGCTACTACAGCAGCAAAGGCAAAGTCCAAAACACCATTAAAGACAAG
Organism: Protopterus annectens; assembly: GCF_019279795.1. Taxonomy (NCBI): domain Eukaryota; kingdom Metazoa; phylum Chordata; order Ceratodontiformes; family Protopteridae; genus Protopterus; species Protopterus annectens. The sequence goes on from NC_056745.1 coordinate 518,725,085, forward strand.
GAAACAAGTGCAGCATTCTCCAGAACAGTCATCCATGCCAAAGAAACAGATGCTTAAAATGGCCGAAGACCTTATTACTTTAATCAGGGGCTCCCATCCACCTCCTGACAAAAGGCCTAGGCAAGACACTGATTATGATTCCTCTGATCAGGTTTCCATTTCCTCTGATTCTTCTTCTGACCAGGGCTATTCTCTCCCTCCCTATGAGGACTCTGATGCTGAAGAGTCCATTTATTCAGCCTCACCGCCTGAGGATTATTCTTTTGGGGAAACCCTGCACACCATGAGGGAGCATTTCCATTGGGAGAGCCAGGATTACTCAGAATCCAAGAAAAGGCTCAGAGATTTCCTTTTATTGCCTCAGCACAGGCCCCTGGCTATCCCCCTGTGCTTGATATTGTAGATGATTTTTTTCTGAATCCAGTCTGTCTCCGGATTCTTTACCCACTGCACCAGTAAAGCCAGACAGGTACTACAGGGTCCCTGACTCATAAATTTCTTTACAAAAACCCCGCTGCAGACCCAGAAACAATTTCTCAGGGTCCTAAAGGGGTTAAAGCTTCTACTGCCAAAAATCCTGTCCCCTCAGATAGGGATTCCAGAGCTCTGGACAGATGGGGGAAAAAAGTTTACACTTCTGCTACTTTAGCTGTAAGAGCTTTAAACTGTCAGTTTCACATGCTTAAGTATCAACAGTATCTCATGTCATTGTTAAAGCAGAAAATGGTTACAAATATAGAAAATCCTGACAGTAAAGAAATACAGGATTTATTGCATGCAGTTGAACAAGTGGGAAAGCATACTCTGCAATGTGGTTTTGATTCATTAGAGGCTTATTGTAGAGCCGCAGTTACAGGCTCAGTTATTCGAAGACATGCTTGGTTGAAAGAACAAAGTTTACCTAAACATGATAACTCATTCACTCCAATGGAACTCAGGAAGTTTGCACTGTAACTTCCAATGGGCAGAGCCTAAGCCTTTTGACAGAATCAAATTATGTCCTCACATTTCAAATGTTCATATCTCTGGAACCATAGGTGTTATGAAAGAAGTATAAATGGCGCATTTATATCACTTTAGCGAAAGTTTACTTAATCGAATCAATAAAGGTCAAACTTTATTGATCGATTAAGTAAAACATCGAATAATGTAAAAAAAAAAAAAAAAACTAAATGGCGTAGGCAGAGGGGCAAGCCCCCCTGCACTCCTCACACCCCCCTTGTGTAAATATACCAACTCCGAGACCACAATACATTGAGGTAAACGGAAATCTCCCCTTATGGAGATTTCCATTTACTTGCACGATGTTCTTCACTTTCTATATTGTCGTGCCGACAATATCAGACTCGATATTGTCAGCTTACGACAACGTGAAGTAGACCCTAAATGGCAGTATTCTTTAGATTTTAGGGTGTAACATAATTTTATAAGTCACGGTAAACACAGTAACAATTACATTTGTATTTATTTGTAAACAACTTACAATATCTCGGTAACCACTTAAGTTACACACATACTGTCAGCAGCATTTTATTCATCTAACTGAGAGCTTTCATATGAGTTTTGTCTGTGTTACTTGGTTGTTGAGATATTTAGAAAAATGTGAAAATTATAGCTATATAAATTAATATCAGAAAAACAATGGTTATCTTATTTACTTGCACTAGACAGAGGTCAAATATTAATGCAGTTGAGTTGGCCATTGTATAAGCTTTAAAATGAAATCTTCTAAAACGTTGTACATAGCATGGTTTTGGAATTATTGATGTAAATATGAGCAAGCAATATTTGACACCTAGTGTTTGAAGGTTGCCAATGTCTTTGTTTATAAGTTCCATGATAATACGCTCCATGGCCTTGCAGATAAGGCTTGTCAGACTGATGGGACGGTAGTTTCCGGGATCCAAGTTGGATCCCCCCTTGTGGAGTGGGATAATAGTAGCTGTGCGCCACTCAGTGTGCACAAAACCTGAGGTGAGGCTATGATTAAACATGACACTTAGGTGAGGTGCCAGTTCATATTGTAGTTCATGTAGTACACAGCCCGGGATGTCATCTGGTCCCATGGATGCTGTATTCTTAGCTTTGGAGAGTGCGTTTTTTACCTGTGTGGTCGTTATTACCGGAATTTGGCAATCTTCCGGTATTGAGATGGGCCATTTAGGGGGTGAGAGGGGGTGAAGTTGGCACTGAATCGATCTGCCAGGATATTGGCAATATCCTTGGGATCAGTATATTTAATGCCATTCTGTTTTAGCTCAGAGCAGATCTGAGCATTGCCATTTAGATTCTTGACATAGTTATAGAATGCCTTGTTGTTGTCTTTGGAATCTTTGGCAATTTTATTTTCGTAACTAGCTTTGGAGGATTTTATGAGGGATCTCAGTTTCTTACTGAGGCTGGTAAGGAAGTTTTTTGCATCCTGGGATTTTCCTCTTTTCTGCAACAGTTTCTTCCTTTTGTTGTAAAGTTTGTTTATGGCCGGGGACCACCAGATTGGCTTTTTTTTTTTGGATGAGAGCATCTTGGTTCTATTTGGGATGGCACGATTTATGCATGAGTGGATGTGCTCGTACAGTGCCTTAGTGTAGGATTCAGCAGTTGAACTTTCAGCTCCTGTCTGCATTTGTGAAATGAAGTTTGTCACTTCTGACTTGAGTAGTATGAAGTTGGCTTTGGAGAAGTTTTTTATGGAGGTTTCCTTACTGGGTGGTGGGGGTGGGATGTGGATGTTAAGGGTGATTAGCTTATGGTCAGACGTGACTAACGAGGGGGTGACCATAGGTGTGGAGCATCGATTTCCCATGTTGGTAATGACCAGGTCTAGGATATTGGAGCCCCTGGTGGGACTATGGATTAGTTGATCCAGGGCGTTGGAATTTATGAATTCCAAGAACCGTTGGGCAAAGGTGTTGGTACATGAGTAGCTTTCCCAGTTAATGGCAGGGTAGTTAAAATCACCCAGTATTAGGGTGTTTGGTTCTATCTTAATATTTTCTAGTATGTTTAGAAAGGTGTAGTGAGAATCTTTGGGTATGTTGGATCTGTAGCTAGCTACAATTTGGATTGCAGTCTTACCTAGTGTTAGTTGCACCTGGAGAATTTCAGACGCATTGTGTTGGGCAACTAGCCTGGTGGTGTGAATATCCTTGGTGAATATTGACACTCCTCCACCTTTAGTGTTTCGGTCCTGCTTTGGTGGCCAAAAAGTGTGGTAAGAGTTGTAGCCTGGTATTGCAGGGGTGCTCTCTGGAGCCTTGAACCAGGTCTCAGTTACTGCACAGATATCGATGCTCTCCATTTTTAGGAGTGCCTCGAGAGAGTGCATTTTGAGGTTTAGACTTCTAGCATTGAGTAGCATTACCTTCAGATTTTGCATGCTTGTACCCGTTACGGTGGTGGTTTTGTTCTTTGAACTTTGCCTAAAAAAGGCACTATAGGGGTGGCAAGAGCCTTAGCCAGTAACCTGAATCCCAGAGGCGACAGTTGCAGACCATCTCTGGCAAAGCATTGTGGTCTGTCAATCATGTCATCCCAGGCAGACAGATACTGGATCCCCTTTGAATGACACCAGAAGGTGCAGACAAAAAGGAATTCAAATATATCCCTACTTGGACGACTGCCTTATTCAAGCAGAGAGCAAGGACATTCTTCTAAAGCACCTGGCGTTTGTAAAAAGATTACTAATTTGCCTAGGGTACACAGTAAACGAAAAGAAATAAAAACTAGTGCCCTCTCAAGAGATAATATTCCTGGATGTAAGCTTAAATACAACTGCCCAGATGGCTTATCTCACGCCAGATAAACAAAGGCAACTGACTCATTACTTTCAAATGATGGCAACAAAGACCCAGCTCCCTGCAAGAAAAATTCTGCAGGCCCTGGGTTTCATGGCATCCTGCATTCTACTAATTCCATATGCAAAACTGCATATGAGGAAACTACAATGGTATCTAAAAAGTGTTTGGACTCAGCATTGTCACAGCCTAGAGACAATCATAACCTTGATTCTCTGCCTACAGCAGGAGTTTCGATGGTGGTCCCAGGCCTGTCACCACAACAAGGGACAGCCTTTCACCTTACCTACAGCCAGGCAGACAATAACAACAGATGCATCGGATTGTGCCTGGGGAGCACATATGGCAGGAAAATGTCAGGGCACGTGGCCCAAGGAACAAATGCATCTTCACATCAATCAAAAAGAGATGCTAGCTGTACAGAATGCCCTGACAGCCTTCAAGGACCTAATACATCCAGGACAACTATTGATAAAGGTGGACAATACCACAGTTATGTGGTACATAAACAAGCAAGGGGTCACACATTCCTACCCCCTATGCAGACAAGCCATGACTTTGTGGAACACAGTACTGACCTACTAGGTACATCTGCAAGCACAATTCCTGCCAGGAACAAAATAATACACTGGCAGACGAACTAAGCAGAAATCTCATGGATCCTCACGAATGGAAGCTAAATCCACAAGTGTTCAACATGATAACAAGGGAATGGGGACGCCCAGACATAGATCTTTTTGCCTCCCCTCACAATTGCCAAATACAGAAATTTTGCACAAGGACTTATCACTCTCAAGCATGGAAAGTGGATGCTCTATCATTCAGCTGGAAAAACCTGACAGTCTATGCCTTCCCTCCGATGCCTCTTCTCACCAAGGTGCTTCTAAAAGTCAGACAAGAGAGGCCAAAAATGATCCTGATTGCACCAGACTGGCCACGCCAGCACTGGTACCCAATCCTAAAGACTTTGTCCCAAGGACCACCTTGGCCTCTACCTCAAATCCCTCATCTTCTGACACAGCAAAACAATCAGATTCTGCACAGTCAACTCAGAACCTTAAACCTGGTAGCATGGCAGATAATGTAGCCACTCAGACTGCACCTCTCTCTAAAGCTGTTATGGATGTAATTTTGGAAGCCAGGAGGCCCAGCACTAGGAAATCTTATGCAGAAAAATGGAAGAGATTCTGTGCTTGGAACCAGGCACAAGGGCTTGACCCACTGGTCCCTAATATACCTCAGATTTTGCAATACCTGACTGAGATGTTGGACAAAGGCCTATCTTTTTCATCTATTAAAATTCATGCCTCTGCCATTTCAGCTCATTACAATACGGATCCTCCTATTTTTTCACATCCTCTACTACGACAGTACCTCAGAGGGGCAAAGAATATAAGACCCCCTAGGAGAGCACCAGTACCTACCTGGGACTTCAATTTTGTTTTAGAAAAACTAACACTGCCTCCATTTGAACCAACCAGCACAGCTGATCTAAAATACTTGTCATGGAAAACTGCTCTACTCCTAGCAATAACTTCAGCAAGAAGAGTCTCAGAGTTACAGGCATTGATGGCTGTGGAACCTTTCCTCATCTTCCATCAGGACAGGGTTTTTCTCAGGACAAATCCAACATTCATGCCAAAAGTGGTTTCCAATGTGGCCTTAAATCAAACCATTCATTTTCCTACTTTCTACCCAAATCCCCAGAATAAAGGGGAAAGACTTCTGCACGCTTTGGATATACACAGGCAGCTACGATTTTACTTGGACAAAACAAAAGCTTTCAGAAAAACTTCGCAACTGTTTGTAGCATATGCTGCAGGACCACAAGGAAAGCCTATTACAAAGCAGACAATCTCCAAATGGATAGGACACTGCATCCACTTCTGTTATGCACAACATGGCAAATCTGTGCCTAAGGGCATTAGGCCTCATTCTACCAGAGCAGCAGCCACTTCAGCAGCTTTCCTCAGAGGGGTACCAACCAACGACATTTTAGAAGCTGCAACGTGGAGCTCAGTGCACACTTTTACCAAGCACTACCACCTGCCTCTCTACTCCAAATCCAGAGCAGGCTTTGCCACTGCAGTTCTGCAGGGCTTGTTAGCCTCACCAAATCCAATCTAGACCCAGCCACCCTACCTAAGCTTTGGGATTCTACCTAAGTGTATTGACTGCAACAGTGAAACACGATGAACATAGTACAGTTGTATACCTACCATAAATGTAGATGTTTGAGTGTATTCACTGTTGCAGTCCAGGTTACCCCCCCACCATCCCTCTCTTTGCTGGGACTATTCTGTACTTCTCAACTCTACAACCTGTGTGGTGTATTTGCTTGTAGATGAAGGAAAAGTTTATAGTAATATATGCATGGTTGTTTGGCATATTTATATCTTTTCAGCCTTCCTATCTGGGGACACCTGACATCTGAGGCAAAAAAACTGAAGAAAATGGTGTCGCTTGCAACTTTTATACCCCTGGTGCACTGACGTCAGGGAAGATGCGACAGCAACTGATGCTGGACCAAGACTTTGGAACTCGGGACAACTACGGGTCACCTGCCAGCAGGATAACCCAAGTGTAATGACTGCAACAGTGAATACATTCAAACATCTACATTTATGGTAGGTACACAACTGTACTTTTCATCTCCCAAGCCCCTGCTTACACTACCAAGGGTACTATAACTTATCAAAGATTTGGGATACATGACTGGGATTAAAGAGGTCCCAGTGATTGTTAGCTGAGTACACACCTATTATCCTGTGAAAGAGGAAGTAGCTGCTTCAGTTCCTTTACTTGTCTTTGGGATAGGCCTGCAGAATGTTGTTGCTGTTTTAAGACCCACAAGGCTGAAATGGTAGCTTGACGCTGTTCCTTTTCCTTAAAAATTCAAATGTATGAGCAGTGTCCACCCAGCATGTCACAGGTCTTCAGAAACCCAATGATTTTAAATAACATAGCTCCATTTTCTCAGCTGGTCTTACCACAGGAACTTTAAGAAACTAGCTGAAGAGTTTTATGGAGATGTAGCAAAGCTTGCAACAGGCATCTCAAACCATCTCTCCATTTCAAACACAACCCATAAAAAGGAAAGAGACCCTTCCCTTTTGAGGATCAGAGTCCTTCTCAGAAGACAAAGAAGACTTAGCATAGCCTTCCCAGATGTTCTTCTGTCTGCAGTGTGACTTGGATGGTAAAACAATTGTCATGTTCACCTCATATCCACACTCTGTGGATGCCTTATTTGGGAAAACCTTCAGTCTCAAGAGGGCACTTCATATGGTAGTCCAATGAATTGTTGACGAAAAAAAAATACCTGTATCTGTTAGGCCTGGATAAACCTATGGCCATGAGTCCAGCTTTAGAGGTTTTCAAAAATACCTTCATGGTGGCATCCTTGGAGCTATGTTCACAATGTTAGACCCTCAACAAGATTGATAGAGTCTGTGGAGTTCAACAGACTTCACAGTACCTGTACAAAAATTTGATGAAGATTTAATAACACTTTCTCTTGATACTGCCAGGGGCTGCAAATTAGCTGTAGATTAGTATCTTCTCACATGGTAGGTAAAATAAGAGTAGAGTACAAGCTAGGGTTGGGAAAAAGGACTGTATATTTTCCAGCTTTGCTTTTAGAGCTATCAATTACCAGACCATTATGAAATACCAAGAAGCAATCCTAAGCCAAGCAGAAAATGCTAACATTAGAGACAACAGGTGACTTACTGAAGACTGAGACTGCAAGGTTGGCCCATATTGCATAGAAGATGAGTAGACATGTTTTAAACCTTGGGTATCATCATGATACTGATGCATCATTAAGGACAGCTGCTGTAGGATTAGTCCTTAGCAGACAAATTCATTTGAAAATTCAAGTCTTGCCCAAGGATGTTTAGGGACAGTTAATGTAGTCCTAGACAGGAACCTTTCTTTGTTCCTCTCAAGGCATATTCAGAAGGCTGGAAGAAAAGGAGGAGAAAATTTAAACTGTTAATAATTATTTCATCTACCAATTCCCAGGTACAGCAAAGGTTGTGTAAGCAATGGGCTTTCTACCAATGTCAATAGCATTTGATTAATTATGAAGATGTAGCTTCAGTAGTTCATTTAACTGTTTGCTTAACCCTGGACACAAGTTAGAGATGTTATCTTTGGGTTCAGATGGGAAAGGGATATTTGTTAGATGGATAACAACAGAACATTTGAGTGCAAAAAGAACTCTACCTGTAGTCAGGGAGAAGTTATAATGTGTGTAAGGGGTTTTTCAGTTTTATATGCTGTCAGTTTAAGGAAGAAAGGGTGTAGATTACTAAATGGGACCACAACTGGGTCAAGTTTCTGGAGATATGTTCTGTTCTGTTTGACAGAGATTTCAGTGAAATTGAAGGTGGAGCTGTATGAGGCTAGAGGATGTAGCTCAATACTAGATTTAGGGAGAGGCTGAGATATATTTGTATTATTGGAGAAGCTATCAGTAATATCTGTAATGAAGGAGATGAGGAAGTGCATTAGTCTTTAATGAAGATGGTGGTGCTATTAACAGATGTGATGGCAGTGTTTGTTGCAGGGTCTCTTATGTGACCTGTGAGGTACTTCACTTCTCTGCTAAATAGTTTTTGTTTGGATGTATGCTTTTGCTGGCTTTATCTTGGGTATATTGTTTTTTTTTTTTGACAGGTCTAGTAGTTTTACTAAGTTCAAGACATGCGTTATGAAGGTTATTATCAGGTTCTGATTCCAGGTTTCCTAGTCTTTATCCATTTGATTTTTCATTTTGATATCATTGGTTAGCCAAGGGCATTTCTGGACTCTGACCCTCCTTTTAGTCAGGGGAAATAGGAGATCCAGTATAATGGAGAGTTTAGTTGTAAAGTAATCTAATACTATGCTAGGGTATGTTTGAGAATAAAGTAAAGTCCACACAATGGTATTGAACAAATCATTAAGGTGAGAGAGTTTATTCTGTGGAAAATTCCCACTGGAGCTCAGTACCGAACTTGCTTTTCTGGTCTTGAATGACCAGGAGGAAATGAGAGGGCAGAGATCACTTAGGAAGTTAAGTTGGACTTCCACATATAGACAAATATGTCTGAGATTTGTATTATAATAAGGTCTAATGTGAAATTATTGCATGTATGAGTGTTTGATCTAGTGGGGGATTATACTATTTGTTCAAGTGTTAAAAAAATACAAAGATTAATTCACGTAAGGTTCAGCAAGGCATTCTTTATTACTTGCAGCAAGGAAACAAAGCATGTAGGTACAAGGTTTGTCTGATTTTCATTTTTATACAGTTTTTTGCACGTACACAGCAGGTGCTTATCAGTTAATTGCTGACTTACAAAAACATCTCTCGGAATTTAGCTTGACCACAGGGCTTGCCCTGTCAAACCCAGTTTCTGAGTAATGGTCCTGTAACTGTCTCTTCCTAACACAACATTTATCTGTTGCTAGTGTGAGGCCCCTATCTCAACATTCCACAGCAAGAACAACAGACTTTTAGGCATCAGCAGCTTTTACAGAGACCACCAGTATTTACACATTTTGCATAGAATAAATGTATTAACTCTTAACCCTTTAAGTGCAGAATTGTACATTATACAATTTGTACATTTCTCTAACATTTCCCCCCTTTTAATACTTTATTCTTATTGTTTAATGAGTCTAAAACAAGTCCATTTTATCTCTTGACCATTTCCACCCAGGGCCTTGTAGTCAGAGAGTCATTCGGCTTAGGCTCAAGTAAACAATTCTTTCACCTCCAATTTTAGTAGTTCTTTATATTTAGTACTTTGTTGGTACAAGGTCTTTGAGACTGAGGCATCTATAGTGCTTTTTACCAGTCCACACATGCAGGGGACACAGCAGCATCCACAGAACATCAATATCGCTGCTTCAACGCAAATGGCGATCAACAGATTCATCAGGACACTGCCCCATCCCCCAAACCATCTCTGGAAAAAGTCTGTCAAAGGATTTTGACCTGGCTTGGTCAAGGCAGATACTTGCTGAATCACTTTGAGATGGCTATCTATTTCATGTTCATTGTCTGGGATAAATGAACAGCATTCCTCTTGGATTAATGCACAAGTCCCTCCTTTCACCGCCAGGGTGAAATCGAGAGCCATACGATTTTGAAGCACTACTGCTCTCATAGCGGTCAGTTCATCTGTCACCAATTCCAAGGCGGAAAAGGTTGCATTGCTCAATGTTTGAAGCAGCTTGGACAACTTTCTCAGTTCCCAAATTGATTTTACCGCTCCATACTGAGGTAGTATGCTGGCCCATGATATGACGTCATCACCGAGAGCCATGTGGGGCAGTCCTTCTGACGTGAGCCAGGTCATGGTGATATATCCATGATGCATCAATTCGGCCTACTGGATTGGCAGGTTTTTTAACTTTTCGAACATTTCGGATTTTCCCTTGAGGTAAAGTTAATGTGTGTCATATAGCTGGAACTAGGTAGCCCAAAAAGCAACTTCAGGACCACTTTCTTGGTAGCCATTTATATGCCTTTCTTCCGCACACAAAATAACAATCTTCCACTTTAATGGTGATGTTGATAAACTCAAAATGATCCCCAAAGTCCTGCTGTCCTCGGAACATTTTCCCATAGACAGTTTCCATTTCCTGGACAAAGTTAGCTATAGAGTTTTTAACAAGTTTTCTTATAGATGAGAAATTTGCCACACAACCCGAATTGTCTGCAGTGCAGTTATAGACCACTGTTTTCTTACAATGGCTCCACCCTACCCTAGTTTTATCAAGTTTCTGAAAACACACAGTTTCGTTTTGACGGAGGGCCAGCTGTAAGGCAACCGCATTTGCAGACGTAATATTAGCCGTGTTGCTCAACAAGCTTGTCCATGTCTCGGTAACATTTAGTGGAGATGCCACTAAAGGTAATCCTCCATGTGCAGTTGGTATAGCTGCACAGATCCAACAGTTAGAAACATTAAGGGTATCTGCATATGCGTACTTGATAGCCTGATATGTGTTGAAAACAGGATGCCATGCTGCATGCTTGCTAGGTTCAGTAAATGTGGCGGAAAAGAGAAATGGCCATAGCAGAAAAACAATGACCACAATAATAGTCAATGAGATTACCACACAATATTTTTGTGGAAAGGGTTGTCGTTCCAGTGTTCTGTTTTCTTTGGTTTTCTCAAAAGGATGGAATTTAACTTTTTTTGGCACAATCATGTTGCTTAATCTGGGTATTTTTATCTTATTCTCTACCCTATAGGACCTTAGCACCGATGATTGCCTTACTGGGTTTTAGATGGATCAGTTCCTATTGATCTGACCCCCCCCCTTTGTAGCCAGACTTTTGTGCTTTGGGTCCCAATGGAGAGGTAAGATCTTTACCCTCGAATTTCTTCACTAACTTGCAGTGTGTCAGATGGATCCACGAAGCTCGCTCTGCAATCTTGACTGCAGTCGGTGTCGAAAGAAGCACCTGGTAGGGACCTTCCCACTTTGGTGATGCCCAGTTCTTCTTCTTCACGATTTTGATCCACACCAGTCTCCTAGCGTCACTGTTACTTCCGGCGTCTTAGTCTGCTCTGAACCTGAAACAGAATTAGACTGCAACAGATGTTTAGAATTTAACAGTTTCTTCATATATTCAGCTAATGTAAGATCAGCTTCCTGGTCTGAAGGCATGAGAGGTTTCCATTGGGGTGTACAATACTCCCTCCCATACAGTTTCTCATATGGGGTCAGCCCTTTTGCTGAGGGAACTGTTCTCATGTTCAACAGTGCCAGGGGTAAACAGTACAGGCAGGTTTTCCCAGTTTCAGCCATTAGTTTCCTCAGTTTACTTTTAAGTATACCATTATGTCTTTCAACCAACCCTGCAGACTGAGGATGATAAGCACAATGATTTTTTAGAGAAATACCAAAAAACTTACTTAGCTGTTGTATAGTCTGGTTTACAAAGTGTGTTCTGTTGTCACTATATATTCTCTCCGGAATGCCAAACCTAGGAACAATTTCTTTTACAAGAATCTTTGCTACTGTAGCTGCATCCGGATTCCTGGTTGGAAAAGCCTCCACCCACCTCAAGAACATATCTATAATGACAAGGCAGTACTTCTTATTTTCACATTTATTTAACTCTATAAAATCCATGCAAATGGTGTGAAACGGGTATGGAGGTGTGGGGAAACTCCCTTGACTGGGCCGTACTGCTCCTTGTGCATGATATTGATTGCAGATCTGACATGCTAAACAAAATTTTTTTAGAGTAGTTTGAAAATCCATATGCAGTGAACACCTGGTTCACTATCTGTACCATTCCCCCTGTTGAGACATGGCACTGCCCATGGCTCAATAATGCTGCATAACAAAAAAGATTAGAAGGTAATATTGGTTTTCCTTTTTTTGAGATGTACAAACCGTCTTTGAAGACAGCCCCCTGCTTTAACCAACGATTTTTTCTACCTGTGTGGTCAATGATTGCATTGTTTGTAGCATGTCTAAATTTAGACTTTTAGAGGGTTTTACATCTTTTACAAGGTGTAAACAAGCTTCTGTGGCTGCTTGCTTTGCAGCAGCATCAGCACTTGCATTACCTTTTGAAATAACATCCTGCTGTTTTGTGTGAGCTGCACATTTGCAGATAGCTAAACACTGACATAATTGAATGGAGTTTAAAAGATTTAATATAAGCTGTGCATGATTTATGGGTTTACCAGTTGATGTAATCATACCTCGGTTTTTCCATTGCTGTGCAAACACATGCACCGTGGAAAAAGCATATTGACTGTCAGTAAAAACATCTGCACGCTTACCTTTAGCTAAAGTACTTGCACGAGTGAGTGCAATCAATTCTACCGCCTGTGCGGACAAATGTCGTGGTAAGGGTTTTGACTCGATAACCTCTGTGTCAGATACTACAGCATAGCCCACTCGGTTCTGTCCTGCTGGGTTTTTTTTGCATGAGCCATCTACATAATATGTCAGATCAGCATCTGTTAAAGGTATATCTGTGAGGTCTTTCCTAGGTAATGTTGTCTGCTCGATCTCCTGCAGGCAGTGATGTGGAGTACCATCTACAGGGGTAGGGAGCAGAGTTGATGGATTCAAGGTTGTGCACCGTTCAATCATCATGTGAGGCTGGCTCAGCAAAACAGTCATGCAGGAGAGATGTCTGGCTGGGAAAGGTATGCTACCTTTTTTTGTAACAAAATAATTGCTACTGTATGAGGGACCCTTAGGGTAAGTGGGTGAAACAAAACCACTGAGGCTGAAGCCTGCACTACCATAGAAGCTGCAACAACCGCTTGAACACAATGGAGTAAGGAGTGTGCCACTGGATCTAACTGTGATGAATAGTAAGCAATGGGACGTTGCTTATCCCCATGTTGTTGCGTCAGGACTGATGTCATGTAGCCGTGCTTACAGTCTACGGTTTGAAAAAAGTGCTTGTGATAATTTGGTAACCCCAAGACAGAAGAAGATGCTATTAACTGTTTTAAATTACAAAAGGCTAAATCCTCCTCTGGTGTCCAAATCACCGGGTCCTGTGCTGCCATAGGCTTTTTGTATATGAGGTCAGACAAGGGTGCCACTTCCAAAGCATAGTTTGGAATCCAACTTCGACAGAAGTTAGTCGTACCCAAAAAGGACATCATTTCCTTTTTGGTAATGGGTTTTGGAGCCTGCAAAATAGCTATTTTTCTGTCCTCATCCAAGGTTTTACCTCCATCAAATATTATATAGCCCAAATATTGGACCTGCTTTTTCCAAAGCTGCAATTTTTTCTTGTTTACCTTGTGTCCCTCAGCAGCTAAAAATCGTAGCAATGCTAGCGTGTCTTCTCGGCAAGCTTGTAAAGTGGGAGCTGCTAATAAAATATCATCAACATAAAGCAGGATTTGACTATTTTTCAGTGGGCTAAATCTTGCTAAGTTACTTGACATCTCTTGTGAGAATATCGTGGGGCTCTCACAATAACCCTGTGGTAGTCGAGTGTATGTGTATCTTTTACCTTGATACGTAAATGCAAACCAAAATCTACTGTCCGGATGTATTGGAATTGAGAAAAATGCCTTACTAATATCTACTACAAAAAAATATTTCTGATGGGGTTTTAAAACATTTAAGAGTGTGTGTGGATCAGGTACCGTAGGTGCCCTAGGTATTACTGCCTCATTTACAGCCTGCAGGTCTTGAACCATGCGCCACTCTCCATTTGTTTTCTTAACTGGGAACAAAGGTGTGTTACATGGTGAATCAGGAGATTCAATTAACACACCACCTTTGAGGAGTGCAGCTATAATGGGATTTATCCCTGCCTCTGCATCTTTTCTCAATGGGTATTGACGTTTTTGAGGTCTAAATGTTGATTTTGGAGTAATCACCACTGGTCCTGCTGTGCAAATAAGGCCTACATTTGATTTTCCTGTGGACCACAGTTTGTCTGGGATACTTTTCAGAGCATTTACTTCCTCCTTTAACAGGAGTATTTGTCAAATATTTTTGCGTAAATGCAGGCGTACTGCTGGCTTAGTTTGAGTTACCCAGTTCAATTTTTGTACCTGCACTCCCTGCTCTGAAAGCTCCTTCATGGTCTGTTTTTCCCATCTGGTAATCTTCCTGCCCAACTCTACCCATTTTGTGTTTCTGTCTTTAGTGAGGCTCACATGTGGTAGGAGGTAAGATTTGTAAAGTGCTGTTAGTTTTTTAGGCAGAGAGCAGCTGGCTATGCTATTTCCCATTGTGATCCAGTATATGTTTCGTAACACTAGCCTTGCTGTGGGATATTTAAGCAGCTTATCTCTGTAGTCTTTATCTGGCCCTTGTGTGTCACAAAAATACAAGGTGCAGTGCAGTAATGGCTGCTTCTTAATATCTAATGAGGGAAATTTACTAATGGACAAATCCATTAATTCCTTGGTTACAGTCCCTGGGCCGGTAGTAATCAGGTCCTGACTGTACCAGTAAAACATCTCACCTCTTGGCTGCACTACACAGGTATCATGCACTTCACAGATGTCAGTCTGTCATTGCGCTTGCATCCCTTGCATAGTCGGAACCACCACTATGCAAAATAACTGCATCAAGTCTCTGCCAAGGAGATTTATTGGGCATTTTGCAGACACTACAGTTTTACTTCTCTGTGTCAACCCTGTTACAGGATCTGTGATCATAATTTTGTGTGAGAGAGTCTCCCAGTATAGCTGCCCATTTGCAGCCTTAACAAATATGTAATCCGAAGACTGTGTACACTCCGGTAATTCGGAGGTATGTATCAGGGTCCGTGAAGCCCCAGAATCACACAAAAAGCTAACCTCTCTTCCTTTCACCAAAAGGGTGACTTCTGGCTTGGTATCTGCTAAAAAGAGTTCCAAGCACAAAAGCGCCAAGTCCAATACCTCATCACTCTCATTTTCATTGTCATCCCCTCCACCATCCTGTGCTTCCTCTATTTTTACTTCTACATTACCATTTATCCTGCTTTGTATTGTAACCCTTCCCTGTGCTTCCTGACTATCATATAGTCAGTTATCACCGTTTTGTTTATCCGTCCTTGTCCTATTATTTCTTTTGCAATCCCTTGCCATGTGACCTTTTTTCCCCATATTTAAAACATTTTTCCCTCTTTTTACATCCCTCAAATTCTTCTGACCGTTGGTCAGACTGCCTACCTTCCTTATTTTTGCCCTTTTTTTCCTGGATGTACCACATATACCTCAGCCCCGTCTTCTAATGAAAATACCTGCATTTTCTTTTTCTTTTTGCTATTAAAGTGCCTCTCAGCATGCCTTGCATACTCAAGCAGTGGCTGCAGCCTGCTTGTGCGGTGATCTACCATGTGTTTTGTAATAACACTACTAATAGGAGCCCTGCTCCCCTTCAGATCTGCTTGTACAATGATCTACCATGTGTTTTGTAATAACACTACTAATAGGAGCCCTGCTCCCCTTCAGATCTGCTTGTATGATGACCTACCATGTGTTTTGTAACAAAACTACTAATAGGAGCACTGCTCCCCTTCAGAAAGGCATTGTTTAACTGTTGTTCATAGGGGGGAGTCTGCTGTCTGGTTGTCAGGGATTTGCATCCCACAATGATTATTAAAGCACTCTATGAGCCTAGCAAAATAGCGGTCAACTGACTCGCCTTCTTGCTGGACACACTGATTAATACAGGTCCAGTCGGTTTGTAAGCCCTGTCACCTGGGCATCTAATCCTACTCTGTTATGTGGAAGGGGTCTCTGCTGAGCGTCACGAGGGTTCCAATCACCACAGACCATGTGCCAGTCTGGACCTATAATTTGTCTTACCACTTTCTCTATCTCTTCTCCATTTAGGTTATAGCTTAGCCTCATACCTTGCAGGTCCTCTGAAAATTTTGGAAAGTTGACCCTAGGGTGAGGAATACCCTCAGTGGCCTTCTGAATATTTTCGGGACTCCAGGGTCTATATACTAATAAAGTAGGGTCTTGGTTATCCTGACCTGCTCTGGGATTAGGTACCTCAATAAGAGGACAGAGTTCTTCTTCCCCACTAGTGGTGGCCTGGGTTTCACTAAACAATCGCCAGACTTCGAGATTTTTATCATCATCATCTGTGTTTTTTGTTTTGGACCTACTCCCTATTGGACCCCTAACTTTTACTAGCTTTATTTTTACAGAGTCCTCACCTCCTGTAACTACAGGACATAGAGGAGGCACTCTGTGTTGATTACTTGCCCCGTATGCTGGTGGGGGAGGGGGTGCTGAAGCTAGTACTAGGTGGTTATCCTCTTTATTTAAAAACATTGTTTTAGAGTTTTTTTTTCTGGTCTCTTCGATTTGCTTCTTTCAGCCATCTGTGTGCCTGGGGAATTCCTAATTGTCGCTGTTTTTTAACTTGCCCCTTGGAGTCTGCTTTTAATTGCTTTATCAATTTGAGAAGTGAAGATTTATCTAATTTTCCATCAAAATCATACTTAGTTACCCATTTTGAAAAATATCTAACATTATCTGCTCGCTGTACCTGCATATATTTACCATCTTCTGTTAATGGTGGGTCTTTTGATGTTTTTGCACCACAGTTATAATTATCCATTGCTCACTATGTAGGGTTACCTTTAGTAATTTTATCTATTACCTTCAATTTTTTACGTGTACCACGGATTTTGTTATAGTCTCTTCAGATTAACTGTCTAACCTTCTACTATCCTGTTCACCTAGTCTATGACAGAACTGCAGTTTTTTTCTGTCCCTGACTGAATAAAATACAATCTAACAGAAATTAAAATGCAGTTTTTCCTGTCCCTGACTGAATAAATACAGTCTAACAGAAATAAATGCAGTTTTCTGTCCCTGACTGAATAAATACAGTCTAACAGAAATAAATGCACTTGCCTGTCCCTGACTGAATAAAACAGAATAGCAAAACCCACCTTACCTGAGCCTACGTGATTGACCACTGATTCGCGGATACTTGTCCTTCAATCGCAGATCAGAAGGTAACTGGCCTCTTTTGACGACAATTCAGTTGGAGGTCTTTATATTGCAGAAGAACTGATTCGGTTTCTTCCCCGTACGGTTTCAGCCACCTGGCCATCTGATCCGAGGTGAAGAGAGGGTTCCAGCTCAAAGGACCAATCTGTTAAAGAAAATACAAAGACCAATTAATCTGCTAAAGAAAATACAAAGATAAATTTGTACATTTCTCTAACATCAAGTCTATATGTTTGCAATGTGTATTTAAGCTTCGTTTACACTGCAAGAAGAGCTGAAGGTGGATGTTTTCTTTCAGTGCATAGAACAGGAGATTACAGTATGTCATCTCAGTAATTGAGTACCTTAGCTCAAGATTCAAGGAAGAAAGACCAAAATACATTTTATTTGCCTTTTGCTGGAAAAGAAGGACATGGTTCCTGGCATTCAGGCCCCTGGTGATGTAGGCAGGATATTGTATTAATAACAATTTCCAGCTCCATTCCTGGCTCCAAATATAGAACATTTGATCATACAAAATCTTACAGCTAGGGTGTCAGAAGTTGCTGAACTGCTGCAAATCATTCCATTTGACAAATCTGTCTCAGAAGAAATAATTCTCGATTTGGATGGAGTCATACCTTGTACTGCCCCATTCTGATAGTATGGAAGTGAATTTGACCACCCCTTCAGACACCTGTACAATTTGTGCTTCAGTTGTTTCATGGTCAGGGTGCATTTGTCAAGTATTTCTGTAATTTGTAACATTGTGAGCAATAATATTGTGACCCAGCACTCCCTTATCAGTCAGTGACTTACAGGAGTTATACATTTTCACTTTTCTTTGAAGAATCCCATTACCACACAATGTCTGAATTTTTGGGATGCATATGCCAAACACAAAATGTCTCAGCACTGAAGCCTGGGGGACTCCATTGATGACTGATCTCTTCCCCTATTTTGATCTTCTGCATCCTGTGAGCAAGCATACATGTATGCATTCTTTGATTCACCTTCCTGATTGTATTAAACTGATTGTATTACATTATATTCCTTGTATAATACAGCACCACTTGTTAGAATGTGTTTTAAATTTGTAGTTTGGAACAGTCTTCTAGTAAGCGATGAAACAAAATGTATGAACCAATAATGTCAAAACTGCCCATTTCAGAAAATTTCAACCATAAAAGGCCAAACTTCTGTCATTACAATCCACCAGTATTAGTAAATATGCAAAATCTCTGCAGAAGTAAGTAATCTAAATAATTCCACATTAAAGAGATCTGTAACTAATGAAGAGGTTGCTGCTAGCAAACAACTTTTTTATTTCATTGTTCCATCTACAAATAAAGTGCCTGTTGCCCTTGAAAAATAATTGCCTATGCTACAATAAAAAAAATGACAAGCTAGTAATTTTGCAATGGAAAATGGATAGCAAACTGACAACAGAAACATAGTTACTAGATAACTCCACCAAAGGAGGACATTCATAGGACTGCAGCATCCACTCCCTTTAAAGTACAACACAGTATAATATTAGTGATCTATCTGCATACTGTGG
The DNA here is from genome assembly GCF_019279795.1 of Protopterus annectens. Lineage (NCBI taxonomy): Eukaryota > Metazoa > Chordata > Ceratodontiformes > Protopteridae > Protopterus > Protopterus annectens. The sequence continues at coordinate 518,743,888 of NC_056745.1, forward strand.
GAGTAGAACCCACAGCCTTCTGCATCAAAAGCAAATATACTACCTGTTGTGCTAGTAACAATGAAACAACTTAGCATAAGTAACACTAAACTGCTCTTCCCCTGAAGCTCTCAGCTCCTTGTAAAATCCACTCGACACTCAACTGTAACTCTCAACTTTGCAGCACAAGAAATCAGGAAAATGCCAAAATCTATTGGGGGGCGCAAAAGCCCCAAAACCAGGGACACATTTTAAACATTGCTTGTATAATTTTGGAAAGTTGCTAGAATAAAATGTGTTACCACCATGTGTTTCACTGCCAAGTGTTGAATGCAGGACCTTGTGCACTACAGTCAGATCAACATACCAGTATGCCAAATCAACAATTTCCTAAAAGATAGGAAGACTGAAACTTAAATGTCTATCATTTAGTGAATTCAGTTTTCACTTCTCACCATAGCTCTCAACCTCTTAGCACAAAAAACTTGGACAAAGCCAGTAATGGGAGAATACAGAATTCAGTTCTCACTTCTCACCATAGCTCTCAACCTCTTAGCACAAAAAAACTGGACAAAGACAATAATGGGGGAATACAGCCCCAAAATAGGAACATATTTCAAATACTGATCTTATAAACTTAGAAAATTGCTAGAATAAAAGGTTTTGTGTTATCATTTATTTTCTGAAGAATATGAAGTCTGAAATTCAAATGCCTGTCATTATTTAGTGAATTCAATCCTTTAGTGATTTGCCACAAAAATCCTGAAAAAACACAGATTTTATTAGGAAAATATCAAAAATAGAAGCCATAAATTCACAAGTGGTGGTGACTAGGGACTTTAGGCTCTTTTTACCTTGTACCCAAGGTACTGGGTTTGAGCTTGAGTACCTCTAGCCACCAGGTGTATTAAAGTGGGGGCATTTACTCACACACACACACACACACACACACACACACACACACACACACACACACACACACACTGCCATGTACATCCTCCTATTTTACTTTCTTTATATGATTTCTGTTTTATGAATGCAATAATTATTTTAATCTTTCCATGACATTTGATTTATTCATGTGAGAATCCTGCTTCACCTATGACACCATTCTTTTCTTACATAATTTGTTTGTTTGTGTCTTTCGGCTTTTCCCGGTTAGGGGTTGCCACAGCGGAACTCCGGTCCAGTAATGATTGGTAGTGGATTTTTACGTACCGGGTTACCAGCCCTGACGCACAACCTTCAATGAAGGCACGCCCCATTCAAGTATGCCTCCACACAGAAGACGCTCTAGCTGAGAATCGAACGGGACAACGTCTTGCTATGAGGCGACAACGCAACCGCAGCACCACCACCTGTCAAATATTGATATACATGTTGCATTTATACTTTGCAAAATGATCAGAAAAAATTGTTAGGGTTCTACATTTTCATCTATTCTGTTTATTTTATAATGGTATTGTAGTGTAATAATGGTTGTTAACATTGTCAGTTTGCTAAATGTTCTACTCACAGCTATATAGAATCACAGATCCCCTTCTAACAACCTGCATTTGTTGCTGCAATCACTTGTTCTAGTATTTCCAAGACAGATAGGTAACATTTCTTATTGTCAAAGTACAAGAACTCTGCACTAATATGACCAATATATTTCAGAAGGTTTGCTTTTCTCTAAACTCGTTTTCTAAATGATAGAGACAAATGCTTGATTTCTGAGGAAAAAGGAAAAAAAAAAGCATTTGCCTTTGCCTGAAACTATGGTAAATTGAAACATGCTTATATTAGGTCTTAGGGGGTTGGTTGAAACTTGCATGTAACTTTAAATGATCATTTCAATCAAATGTTCATACCTGCTATGATTACAGGTTTAATTTTAGCATCGGTAGTGAAAGGTCTCCAATGTGATACTTAAATTAGCATGTTTTCATTAGTCTCATCATGAATTTAAAACTATTCTGTGTACCATTTATTATACAGTACTAAATACACTTGGAAACAATAATTTCTTAGCCTTCTTGCAATAACGAGATTTGTCTTTGTAATCATGAAAAAAGAAAAAAGTAAACTGTTTTCACCTACATACTCTGCATTCTTAAGAAAAAATGTTCAATTTTTTTCTGCAGACTGTATTTGTCATTTAAATAAAATCATGAAATGTAGTTCACATTTAAATACACATTAACAGCTTAGTGCCTTGCTTTCACATATTGCATTTAATCATACATAGTTCAACAGAATTCATCAGAAATGTCATGTATCCTCATGGTTGCAGATGTCAACTGCTCAAGTTGCACAATCAGCATAACATTAATAAATAGCAGTGCTAAGAAACTGAACATCAAACAGATTTATTTAAATAAATATGCACATCATTTGTGCATAGAATTAAAAAAGATGTCAGCATTTAAACTAATATACATTTCCATTCTAAGTGTGGCATTGTCTTAATGACATGGATTACATCACCCACCAGACTGATGCCCTAATTTTATATTAGCTATTTACCATGGAATTAGGATAAGCTGCAGTAGCGTTGTCGCCTCACAGTAAGACGCTGTCCGGTTCAGTTCTCAGCTAGTCCGTCTTCTGCGTGGCGACATGCGTGAATGGGCGTTCCTTCGTTGAATGTTGTGCATCAGGGCTGGCAACTCAGCACGTAAAAATCTATCTGCCAATCATTAGCGGACCGGAGTTCCGCTGTGGCGACCCCTAACCGGGAAAAGCCGAAAGACACAACAACTATGGAATTAGGATCAGACAGAAGAAGATACTTATTTATCTTACTTTCTGTTATTTAACATTGAATATGCAGCTTACTGCATACAATAAGCAAGCTATCACACATTTACCACAGTTCTAGGCAAAAACCTAGAAAGTGAACAGAATAGAATAAATACCGAGGGTATCGTGTTTGTTTTCTTGGGTCTACAGGTTATTTTTGAGGAATCTACTTTAAGTATTGGGTAAGTAAGCAAAAACAGACCTATGAATACTGTCTACTAAAAATCTTTACAGGCTGGAGGTATAAAGTGAAAGAACGGAAAGCATTTAAACAAAGGAGATTGAGAAAGAGGCTTCCAATGTTGGTAACCTTCCGTCCTCAATGACCAAGAACAGACAGATGGCAGTCAGCTAATGGGAATGCAAGAAAAAGAAAGGAAAAATGAAGACTGGGACAGGAAGAGAGAGAAGAAAGGAAAGTGTTGGGGACTGGCATACATACCAAGCATGACTTAAATGACAAATGAGTTATGGTGAGAGGAAGTATCTTCAATGATTGTCAGCATAGTGATGATATATAACGCCATAAGTGGATGTCAATATTTACCAGTAGCTGCAACATGTTTTCTCCTTATTAGCCCACCAGTATTTGCATGCAAGTAAAGACATTTTATTTTAAAAAAGTCATTAAACTGATTTCCAAACTGCAAAAAAATACAGAGGCAGGGATTCATGAAAGGGCTGCATGGCTTGGACTACAAGGGCCCTCTTCCTATGATGAGCTAATTTGTGATTCAGAGATATGTTAGCCATGACAAGGGAAAACTTCATTATCATCTGAACTGCAGTTACAATCATGACATGCAGATCACTACTGATCTGCATGTCTCAGTATTAATCTGCTGCTCGTGCATGCATTGACATTCCCCCCATAGTCACTCTCTCATACACACAGGTAAACATTCAAACACATGGACACACACAGAAAACACGGCATTCAGCTGCTTCTGCATGATAAATTACAATTACCTTGCAGTTTGTTCCAACTTCTGCTCCCGACAGCATCTCAGCTCGTTACACCCCCATAGTCACTCTCTCATACACACAGGCAAACATTCAAACACACACACACACATACATACAAAACATGGCATTCAGCTGCTTCTGCATGATAAATTGCAATTACCTTGCAGTTTGTTCCAACTTCTGCTCCTGACAGCATCTCAGCTCGTTACAACGGCAGCCTGAACAGTTGGGAAGGCAGCTATGCACATTGAGCCCTTAAGCTCAATTCCGACAGGTCGTTTCACAGCTGACATCATTGCACACGTGATGTTGTCAGCTGAAAAAGCAGGAAAACAAATTTAAAAATAAAACACCGGGAAATCAGATATAGAAGTGTGGGGGGGGGGGCGCCCCTTCCCCCTTGCTCTATGGTTCCGGCGCCCATGACCGATATGCTTCTGCTAGATTAAGAAGAGAAGTCATCTTAGATTTATTCTTCTCATGCTTCAAAACTTTCACTACATTTGGATCTTGTGAGGTCAGCAGATATTTGTGGAGTCCCATGATTGCAGATCTATACATGTAATTAATTTCAAGGAAGCCCATCTCTCCTTCGGAACAGGAAATATATAATCTTGGTATGCACTGATTTTATAAATCATTTGGTGAGCATGAACCATCCTTCTTGTTTTCCTGTCTAATCTATCCAATGCATTTTGGGGCCAGTCAGTCAGTCCAAATCTATAAGTTAGGACAGGAAGAGAAAATTGGTTTATAGCTTGGATTTTGTTTCTAGATGTCAATGCTGTTTTCAGGATTAATTTAAGTCTTCTAAAGTTTTCCTTAGTAAGTTTTATTCACATTTGTTCATGTTTTATTGTTGATCCTCCATCAGTTCCCAAATATTTATACACTCCCTCTTGCTCAACTTCTTTTATATCACATTCTTGTATCAAACGTATGTTTTCCTGGTGCTGCAGTTTTCCTGCTTTAAAGGTTGCTTTTGCACATTTATCAAGACCGAATTACATGCTTATATCATCTGAAAAAGTTTTGACAACTTGCAGCTGTGCTTTCAGTTCCTCATCTGATGAGCTATACAGTTTTAAATCATCGACAAAGAGAAGATGAAAAGTCTTTATACTTTGTTGTTTTCTAAGACCCAAATTATAGTCATGGCCTAAACTGTTAAGTGGACAGCTTAATGGCTTAAGGACAAGATAGAATAGCAGCGATGACAAAGAGTCACCCTGGAATATCCCCCTTTGAAGTTTTATCCCTGAAATAATAATTTGCCCTTTACCATTGATTAATTGCAAAGTGGTCTGCCACTGTTTCATGGTCACTGTAATGTAGTCGATCGGTGTAGGGTCTATCTTATACATTTTTAAGTACTCTTTTATCCATGAATGTGGGATACTATCAAATGCTTTTTTGTAGTCAACCCATGCCATACTTAGATTCTTCCCCTTTTTACAGTTCTCCACTATGACTTTATTTAACAACAAATGATCCTTAGTTCCATATGACTTTCTTTTATTGCCCTTTTGTTTTATTGCCATAATTTAGTTTTTTTCTAAATGACTATAAACTCTGTCGGCATCAATTCCAGTGTATAGTTTATACAACGTCAGAAGGCAAGTTATTGGTCTGTAATTTTTAGGGTAGCTTGCAGGTTCACTCTTAAGTAGGAGCATTGTTTTTCCTTTTGTTAGCCAGGTTGGTGTCTGTTTGAGGTGCGCATATAAATAGTTCTTATACTGTAGGTCAGACTCTCAGCAGCTAAATAAATGCATCCATCGCAATGCACCAAGTCTTAAAGAACTCATATGAGCCAAAATGGTTAGCACTTTCGTTTAATCCAATTTTTTGGTGTTCAGATCTGAGAGTTTTATTTGGGGTATATGGGGGAAGGATGTTAGTTAGAGCGGGGCATTTGGATGGATTAAATATTAGTCTATGTGCTGTAGTGAGCTAGAGGAAGTCCAGGTAATCTGTAAATTCTAACCAGTTGAGGGATTGGAGGGTAACACAGTGATGAGTGGAATGTTTGGCTTTGGTGGTCAATTTAGAAATTTTGTTACAACAGCTTTCAAGTTTGGAAGTGATGGAAGAGGACAGGTTAGTTAGTAGTGGGGTACCATACAGAAGGGAGGGAAGGAGGTAAGAGGAGACCAGAGTATGCCTGGTAGAAGTAGAGAGGAAGTGGTTGTTCCTGTACAGCATACCTAGTTTTTGGTGGGTTTTCTTTTTATTTTGATGAATATGGATGTCAAACTTGAGGTGTTCGTCTATAGTTACACTGAGTAGTTTGGCAAAGGGAACATCTTCAATCTGAGAGCTGCTTTGGCTAAGGACTTGGAAGGAATTTTCATCAAAAGAGAAAGACTTTGAGGGTGTGAATAGTAGTATTTTAGATTTGTTAGCATTGAGAGAAAGGTGATTTTTGTGCATCCAGATCTCAGTAGTTGAGAAGGCAGTCTGAGTTTTAGATAGGAGTTCGGATAGGTTAGAGGCAGAGCAGACAAGTGTAGAGTCATCTGCATATTGGATGACTTTGGCATTAGGAATAGCAGAGTGAAAGTTATTGATAAAGATATTAAACAGCACTGGTCTGAGGATAGACCCCTGTGGTACTCCGGTAGGAATGGGTAAGAAAGGTGAGGTGTCTTTTTTCCATTTCACAGCCTGAGATCTATATGAAAGATAGCTTGAGAACCAGGAAAGAGTGTTTTGGGAGAGATTTAGGTTTGAGAGGTGACTTAGAAGGTGCTTATGGGAAACAGTATCGAATGCTTTAGAGAGATCTAGGAGCACTGTGGTTACTAAGGTCCCAGAATCTCGGGCTTGATTGACAGTTTCTAAGAATGAGAGTAGAGTTGTTATGGTGCTATGTCCTGATCAGAAGCCATGTTGGGTAGGGGTAAGAAGTTGGGTTTTAGTCAGGAAAGGCATAAGTTGGAGGTGGATGCATTTTTCTAGGATTTTGGAGATTGGAGAGAGAAGAGCTATAGGGCGGAAGTTTAAAATGATAGTGTTTTTGCCTCCCTTGTGGAGAGGAAGAACAAAGGTGGAAAGCCAGAGTTTAAGGACATAGGAATCCTTTATGGATCTATTAATTAGGATACTAACTGGGAGAGCTATACCATCGGCAGCAGACTTCAGAAAGGAAGAGGGGATGCTGTCAGGTGCATTGGAGTAGGGTTTAAGTTTGGATAGAAGTCTTTTTATGTAGTTAGTGGAGACAGGCTTAAGCTCAAACATAGGGGGGAAATTAAAACTTAGAAAATAGAAAAATATATACAGGGGAGGATTGAGCAGAATATTTATAAGTATATGTTTACCATATATCCTAGATACCCTTACATGTTTGGTATACCTAAGATCCATAAGGATATGGTAAACCCTCCTATGCGACCTTTGGTTGATGGTCGAGGATCACCTACTTACCCTTGTGCTAAATTCGTGGACTCAGTTTTACAAAAATATTTGATCAAGGAACAACAAATATGTAAGGATTCATGGTCATTTCTTAAAAGAATAGACAGCTTGGAATTTGACATGGATTATAATTTCCTCACAGTTGATGTGAGGGATTTATATACATGTATACCACAGGATGTGGGAATAGAATGGGTTGGTTTGGTGCTAAAGAGAAATGCTGCTTCCGCTAATGAGATAACGTTGGTTACAGAACTGCTGGAAATTATTTTGTACAATAACTTTTTCATGTTTGGTGAAAATTTTTACCTACAAAAAGTTGGAGTAGCTATGGGCTTCCCATGTGGGGCAAGCATAGCGAATTCAGTAATGGCACATTGGGAATCCGAATACGTATTTAAGGATACAAGTATTAACGATTCGATCATTTATTACACACATTATTTGGATGATATTTTCATCTTGTTAAAAGGGGATGCTAAAACTAGTAACTCCATAGTACAAAAGGTTAATGTCAACTCAATTCTTGCAATTTACAGCAACTTTTAATAAGGAAGCCATAGCTTATTTGGACATTTGGTTATCTAAGAATATGATTCTAGGTGGTTATGTCGCCAACATATATAGAAAAAGCACTTACTCCAATTCTTTCTTACATTTTTCAAGTTGCCATCCTCACTATCAAAAGCGCTCAGTGGTTAAAGGGCAATTAGTGAGAGCGGCACGGATTTTAAGTAACGACCAAGATTTTGTGGAAGAATGCCAGCTATTGAAGTACATGTTTTTGCACAGGGGGTATCCAGTAAGGTTATTAGATGACTTAATAAAATAAGTTCAGTATAAGAGACTTAATGGAATATATAAACCTTTGTTGGGATTTAAACAATCCATTACTGAACTGTCAAGTCTAGAGTTAGATTTAGTTGATACCATGTTATGCAGCCCTGTAATTAATTTACAAACTGAAGCAAGTTTTATCACCACATTTAACTTGCACAGTTATTTTTGCTTAGATATTAAGAAAAATTGGTGTTTATTTAGAACTAATCCCACCATTTTTGTCAAAATGGGTGAAACACCTCGAGTAACATTCAAAAGAGGCAGGAATCTGAAAGATATACTCGAACAGAAATGATGGGTTTATCCAAAAATTTCAGGGATGTTTAAATGCCAAAGTTGCAATTATTGTAAATTTGTGGATAATATACACTCATTGATAGTGGGTGGTTTCCACATTAAATTAAGATCCAAGTTTAATTGCAACTCAAAGATGGTTGTTTATATAGTGACATGTCAGTGTTGTCCTGCATTCTATGTTGGCAAAACAGAGCGTAGACTCCGGGAAAGGATTTATGAACATCAGTATGCCATTAGTAGGAACAAGCAGGACAACGCTTTAGCAAAACATGTCCAGTCCTATAAGGACCATAGATTTAAATTTTCAGTTATAGATCGGGTGAATATAGACATAAGAGGTGGCCCAGCACCCTTAAGTCTAGAGGAATTAGAATTGGTTTGGCAGATAAAATTAAATGCCTGTAATTACCCTGGGTTGAATGAAACATGTTCTATAAGTAGTATTCTTAAGTTAAAGAGACTTAGCCGATGATGTTGTGACTAACATTAGTTCGTTTTTAAAAATAATATGCACTGAGTGCAGAATATATTAAGTTCATTAGATTATGTTATTTACATTGTTGTCATCTCGTTTAAAGTATGATATTTTAGGACTTTCTATTGTGGTGATAGTAGTATAAATTATTATTATTTTTATTAACTTTATCTTTATTAGTGTTAACTTGTATGTAAGTTAGTTGCCTTTAAGTAAGTGATTAATCTTGCGTGTGTTCTGATTGGCTCAGTGGTAGCAGCTGTGACTATTTATATGTATTTGAATGTTAAAAATGGTTTCTGAAGATGTTTGCTTATTTCAGCAAACGAAAAGCGCTTAAAATAAATAGTTTTATTTAGCCTTGGCTGGTTTGTGCTGTGGACGTGTTGCAGTAACCGTATAGGGGGGAAATTATTTGGGGACTTAGATGAGGTGGAATGTAGGAGAGATGGGTCGTTGTTGGGAAAAGTTTTTGTTAGGTCGGACATTGACTCTATAAAGAAAGAGTTGAATAGTGAGGCTAATTCAAGGTCAGATTTACTTTGGTCAGGACAGGGGTTATTTTTGGAGCCTGAGTTGAGAAGTGAGTTTATGGAGTTCCAAAAAAGCCTAAGGTTTTGGGGATGGTTGGACTGGAGCATAGTGTAGTAGGATTTTTTTGTCTTTTAAGATTTGTTTTTTTTGCAAAGTTATGGAGCTGTGTATATTGGAGAAGGGTTTCGAGGAAGTTTATTCTTTTGGTAAAGTTTCCAGGATTTGTCTCTTTGATGCATAATTTGCTTTGTTTCTTTGGTTAGCCAAGGGGCAGTTATAGTTTTTATTCTTTTTTCCTTGGTGGAGCTAGGGAATTTAGAGCGTCTGGGAATGTAGAATTAAAGTGGTCTATGGCTTTATCGAGTGGAAGGGTTTTTAGAATGTTCCAATTCATTTGTTTGAGATAGTCAGAGAAGGTTTTGGGGTCGAATTTACTAAGGTTGTGGGTCTGAATATATTGATGTTGGTGTGGATGTGAGGTGGTTGCACGGTAAATGAAAGCTGGGAGGTGGTCACTAATAGAGTCAGGTATGGTGCCAGAGTTGGTCATTTTATTTGGATGGGTGACTAAGATCCAGTCAAGAGTGGATCCTGGGGATTTGTTTTATTGGGTCTGGTGCTAGAGTGGGTTACTTGAGTAAAGTTAAAGAGGTTAATGGACAGGGAGGGTATGGGACTGTTCATTTTATTCCAGTCGATGTTTACATCGCCTAGAATGTAAGTTTCAAGGTTAATTTCAACTGAAGCCCATTGGAGTATGTCTTCAAGGGTTGAGATGTTATTTCCGGGTGAGATATAAAGGGCGATGATACAGAGGCTTTTGTGATTATTCATTTTTAATAGACCGACTCTTAGTTCTGCATTGGCGAATTTAGGAATGGAGTTTAGTAGGGAAATTAAGGTAAGTAGATTGGAATAGATTAATGCAACGCCTTCACCTTTTTTATTTAGGTGGTCACATCTAAGAGTGTGAAATCCAGAGGGTAGGATTTCAGAGTCAGAGATGTGGGGTTTGAGCCAAGTTTCAGAGATGACTACAATGTCAGGTTGGTTATGACTTAGCCATGCTTGAAACTGAGGTGCTTTGTTGTTGAGACTCTGGGCATTGAGTGTGAAAACTTTAAAAGTATTGTAGGGGGATGAAAGGTTAGAGGAAGGGGGAGGGTAATTGTTATTTGTGGGTGGGTTAGGTCCGGGGTTGGGGTGAATGTCTTCAGCTAAGATGAGGTTATTGAAGGAAGTTATTTTAGTGTGTTTTGGTTTGGATTTAGGGTATTCTGGATGGTCTAGTATTTGTTTAAGAGCAAGTGTCTTAGAAGTAGTGGAAATAATTTTAGGAGTAAAAAGGTGCAGAGGGTTGAGCTGAAACAGAGAGGAGGAGATGGAAAAGAAATTATTTGTGTGAGGGAGGAGATGTTTTTTTGTGGGAGTATGGTAAGGAGTAGAGAGTGGATGCTGATTGGAGGTATAGGAGCTGGCATGGCATAAAGTTGCTAGGAGTGGTATAATGGAGATGGGGGTTTGGAGTGTTAGGAACAGTAAGGAAACATGGTTAGAAAAGGTAGTTTATTATGGGAAGATTTGTAGTTGGAGAGAAGATCGGTGGGGCGAGAGGGGGTAGTGAAAGAGTGATGTATTTAAATAGTGATGTATTTAATTACTGTGGGTGAAAGGAGGAGGGGTAAAGAGGGGAAGGCTTTGACTGGATGGTTGTCTTGAGTGGGTGGAGAGTGGTTGAAATAAAAGTAGGAGTAGTGGGGGCAGGTGGGAATTGGGAGCAGGGTAGGGTGGCGGAGTGAGCCCACAGGGCGAACGGAGCATGTAGAGCCAAGGAGAAGGAAGAAAGCCAGCGAGAAGTTATCAGTGAAGCTGAGAACTAACTCAGAGGTAAGGAGGGACTGACATAAGACACTGTGTGTGTGAAATTAGAAGGATACAGATGGATAACAGGTAATAGGAGCTGAAAACAAACAAGGTAGTAGCAGCTTAGGAGACTATAGTAAGTATTAATAGGACTAAAACAGGGCATTGGTAAATTAATAGAACAGTTACAGTACTTTTGGCTTGTATTAAAAGATAGGCAGTGGTTGAACAATGCCACCTGGTGGCCTAACTGAGTAAGTACAATGGTAAGCTACGAGCACTCAGAGGAGGGCGAAAGAGCCTAGGAGAGTAAGGAGATAAAATCCTTGGTAGACTGCTAGCGAATGCACGCAGGGTTAATATACAACAGTGGTAGGTACAGGATATATTTATATTTTACTATAGGGTACATACACGTTTAAAGTTAGTTCCTGGGGAGACAGAGTGGTTACAGAAACACTGCAGGATCCCCTTAGGATGAACTTTACAAAAATAGCAATACGAATCACCAGCAAAAACAATACCAGGTAGTACTTATATGCAAGCACAGTACTGGGGATTCCTATGAAGCAAGGCAGAAAAGCTAAGTCAAAAGATGGTGCCTTTCTACATCAGGTTTTTTGATACCTCTGTAATTAAGCAGGAGTGGGAGGGAGGTGTGCAGGTTCAAGGTGGGGGAGGGGGTAGACACAAAGTAATACAAGGTTGCGAGTCAGAAAAACTGGACTAGATCAGCTGCTAAAAAGAAAACAGGAAAACCAGGCTAAGTCAGTTCCAGGTCAGTGTAGTGCAGTATCTTCCTAATAACTGCAAATCTTATGCTACTAATCTAATACAGTGTGGTGAAAAGGACCACCACTTCTACAGGGAAAACAATTGAAGCATGGGCTGCAAGTACACAGGTAAACTTTTTCTAAGAGAAAGTAGTTTTAAGTAATTGACCTAGGTGTACAATAGGAAGAGAAAAATGGGGGGGGGGGGTTCCAGTAGTGTGCAAGCTTACAGTGAAAGGCAAAAGAGTCTTCAGTATAGGGGACAGATTAAATACAGCTCTAACATACACTAGTGTAGCTGAAAGCACTTTAGTGTTCCAACGACGGAGTGTCTCACAGTGCAGGGCAACGAAACAGGCTTGGGTTGATTGGAGGCTGGCCAAGACACAGGATGACATTTTTGCTGAGGGGAACTAGTGTAGCTGAAAGCACTTTAGTGTTCCACTGATGCAGGGTCTCTCAGTGCAGGGCAACAAGACAGCCTTGAATTGATTGGAGGTTGGCCAAGACACAGGATGAAACTTTTGCTGAGGGGATCTAATGTATTTGAAAGCAGTTTAGTATTCCACTGATGCAGGGTCTCACAGTGCAGGGCAATGAGACAGCCTTGGGTTGACTGGAGGTTGGCCAAGACACAGGATGAAACTTTTGCTGAGGGGAATGTGAGCACACTACCGGGGGTTCCTATGAAGCAAGGCAGAAAAGCTAAGTCAAAAGATGGTGCCTTTCAAATTATTTGAGCATTTAAGCATCTTTGTTATATTCCACAGGATCTTCATAGATACTTCTCCAAAATGTATCTTATTTCTTCTTTTTTGGCAGTCTTCCAATTCCTTTTATCTTGTTTCCCGATTGTCTATAAAACTTTTTTGGGTCATCAATAAATGACTTATTTTGTACTTTTCCTTTATATTTTTCTGCATATCTTCTACGTTTTTTGCCTGTGCTGAGGTTTTTAGTACGTTATTTGCAATAGTGCATGATAGATCCTGATCTGTTCTAATATAGCGCATTGCTTTTATCACTTCTGTCTTTCTGAGTATTTTTGTTGATCGTTCCCTCTTCTATATTCCTCTAACAGTGACACTTCTTGTCTTAATTGCTTTATAGTTTTCTCTATTCGATACTTCCATGATGGTATTCGATTTCTCCCCTTCCTTTCCCTCACTACCCTGTGTTCTCGTGGTAGAATTTTATCAGTTATTTATTTAGCTGCACAGTAATATATCCTGTTTACTTCTGTTATATCGCATGGATCTCTATGGACAGTCCTAATTACTGTGTTCATTTGTTTTATCAAACGTCTGACTTTTTGGGTTTTATTGACCTTCTGCAGTCTATTTCTTTCATTGATCTTAATATGTCTGTCTATTAAATCAATCAACTCTTTCTTAAGTCATTTTCTTCTAAACTGAGGGTGCATTTGTTGTTTTCCATTTCCTGTGGGGATTCTATAGAAAGTTCTGTAGCTTCTTCCTGTGGCACATTCTCTTCAATTTCATCCTGTGCCATTCAGTGCTCTGTCGTATGGGAACTCACTGGCCTATCACTCCTTAACATTGACCGCTTCAGAAATTCCACATATTCCTGTTTCTTCCCTTGCTGTCCAGTTTCAACTGAATGTTAATATTCCTGTGGAAGGCTTCCAAATATTTTCATATGGCACCTGACCAATTGCTTCCCATTCCACTGGTTTCTCCTTAATTTGGATATCCATTGCTCTATCCTGTTGTGGTGCTTTCTGAAATAGATTTTCTACACTGAATCCTTCACTTCGTAGGTACTCCATAACCTCAGTTTCTACTTCTTTAACGTCATTACTAATCTCCTTTTCTACTTTTCCTTTTTGTCTTCTTATTTTTGGTATTGTAAAATTTTCCATGTCCAGATTCCTTTGCCTATATTTCTCTTCATATATCTTTGGTGCTGCTATTTTTCTATTGGTTAGTTTTGCTTTCTCCTTTGCATAAATATTACAGCATATTAAGGATGGCACAGTGATGCAGCAGTAGCGTTGTTGCCTCACAGCAAGAGGTTCTTTGGTTTGATTCTCAGCTGGAGTACCCTCTGTGTGGAGTCTGCATGTCCTCCTTGTGTTCGTGTGGGTTTTCTCTGGGTGCTCCTGTTTCCTCTCATATTACAGACATGCATCTGGAGCATTTCTCCCCTGGCCTCCGCTGAGAATTGGCTCGTTCCAAGTCAAACTTTCCCGGTTAACAAATATAAAATTAAATCTCTTTTTCTTTCCCATGTCCATATTTCTTCTTCAGATGTCTCCTGATCTTCCTGCTTCTCCTTACTTTGGGGACTCACTCCATCATGCTGTGATGTAACCTGTGTTAAACCTTCTACATCAAATCCTTCACTTCACAGGCACTCCATAACTTCAGCTTCTATTTTTTTTTAACTTCTACTTTACTAATCTTCTTTTCTACATTCCTTTTGTGATATTTTTTTTATTGTGACATTTTCCATATCTGGATTCCTTTGCCTGCATTTCTCTTCAAATATCTTTGGGGCTGCCTTCTTTATAGTGATTAATTTGGCTTTCTTATTTGCATAAATATTGCACCTTATCAAATCTATCTTTCTTTCCTATGTCCATATTTCTTTTTTATACTTTTCAAAAATCACTAGGTTTTCTTGTTTATATTTTTGCACTTCCTCAGATTCTTCTTTTTCCAACCAGAGGGTTGTCAATGTACATGAGACAATTGCTGCACTGCATCAGGATACCCATGTCAACAAGGTTAGCAGGAGAAACAAGGGTAGTCCAACTGTCTATTATGCTAGGTTGAAGAACTGTTATCACAAAGGGGGTGGGGGGGATTTTCCGGACTGATCAAAGAGATGCTTAGTGTATGGATATTTCTGCCAGGATTTTTTTGCTAGTGGTTTACTGTGCTCCAGTTGCATCTAAGGGAAAAAATTGTCGAATTTATCTGTCTGGCTCTGGTGCACAGTTGCGAAGCAGTGCATTGTGTTGTGTGATGCACAAATAAGCAGAAACCTGCTCAAATGCAGGGCTTAAATACCAGAAGCTAAAAACTTGAAAAAAACTTTACTGATGTTCAAAAGCATCAATGAGGATGCTTACTCCAAGCCTTAGACCAACCACCCTTCACCAGACAGGTTCAATCAGCACAGTCCTCTCACTAGAGTGCAGAAGGTCCCTTTCCAATCAAAGATGTTCTGGAAAATGTGCTCAGAACAAGCAGCTACTACAAACAGATTCAGATGCAGCAAACCTGTATTTGAACTTTGCTACAGCTACTAGCTACCTTAGTTTCAGTGGGAAACATTAGAGAATGCTTAACACAGCAGAAAATGGCAGTGAGACACTAAAAAATGTTTTAAACAGCCAGGGCCGGCCTTAGCTGAAATGGCACCCTAGGCAAAGTAGTACTCCGACGCCCCTTAAGCCCCACCCACACCATACTAATGAACACCTGTATAAACCACACCCACAGGTAGGCCACTCCTCAAGGCGGCCACTCCAGTCATTTCCTTCAGTTGTTTAAATACATAGGAGAAAAGATACATTGTAATGTAGTTAAACTGCAAGTGAATGATGGTGGAATTTTCCTTTAATAAACCCGCTTTATAAGTTGTTCCTTCACACATATTTTACTATAAAAGTCATGTCCTCAGAAAATAGAAGCCCATGTGCCTTGTTTCAAAGGGTTGCTTAAGTTAAACAGTTTAATTTACTTTGGGGTAGGTGAGTGAGTCTTACAGCTCAGTGAAAGTAGAATAGCAACCTCTGTCCTCCCTGTGTACAGTAGCTTAAGGTAGAATAGCACAAACACATTGATAGCCATTTGCTAAACGATACAGTCTCACAATGAAAACAGCATGAGCGGTAAACTTCTCCACCATTAAAATGGCATGAAAACCTACATTCATAGAAAATGCATCTGGCCAGCGGAGGATTGAGTTTATCTTTGGGCTGTTTTCAAAAGAGACTCCTTGCACACATTTTTAGGGCCATGTATACATGTATTTGTTCTTTGATTCACCTTCCTGATTGTAGTAAATTATATTCCTTCTATAATATCAGTGCCACTTGTTAGAAAGTGTTTTAAATTGCAGTTTAACATTCCTTTAATAGGCAATGAAACAAAATGTATAAACCAAAAATGACAACCCTACTCATTTCAGAAAATTTCAACCATAAAACGCCATTACAATCTACCAATATCAATCAATACACAATCTCGGCAGAAGTAAAATATTCTGAATAATTCCACATTAAAGAAATCTGTAACTAATGAAGTGGTTGCTACTGGCAAGTAACTTTACACTTCAATGTTTCATCTACGAATTCAATGCCTGTTGCCCTTGAAGAATTAATTACCTATATTACAATTAAAAAAATGATAAACTGGTAATATTGCAATAGGAAATGACTAAAACTGACAGGTTCATAGTTACTAGATATCTCATACAAAGGAGGACACACTCAGGAGTGTAACCCCTCCCAGTTTAAAGGCACCAAATAATCAGCAATCTTATGGGTGCTACAATGTCAGCACTTCATTTACATGGTGTGTGACTAGAATCCACATGGTGTGGGAATAGAATCCACAGCTATCTGCACCAAAGGCAATTATGCTACTAACACTGCTTTTAAATTCTACAACACG
The DNA here is from genome assembly GCF_019279795.1 of Protopterus annectens. Taxonomy (NCBI): domain Eukaryota; kingdom Metazoa; phylum Chordata; order Ceratodontiformes; family Protopteridae; genus Protopterus; species Protopterus annectens. The sequence goes on from NC_056745.1 coordinate 518,760,465, forward strand.
GTCTACCATTTGATAAACAAAACAGTCAGGTGCACACTGAAAATGGACTTAGCATGAGCAGCAGTAAACTTTCTTCCTTTGAAGCTCACAATTCCATGAAAATGACCTGAAACTCATAATCCCTTAAAAATGCACTACAACTCAGTTCCCTAAAAATAAACTCAAACTCATTTCTGTCAGCAGTCTGGTAGTTGGTGTAGAGCAGTGGTTCCCAAACCTTTATGGACAGAGACCCACTTATAAAAATGGTAATTTGTCTCTACCCACTACCCGCATCGGCATGTGTGCATGTGAAACACTCATGGGACTCCTTAAAGAAGGCGCCACCCCCCACACTGTTTTTTCTGGATTTAAAGGGCCCATGCAAACTACTCATACTTTATTAGCAGAGCCGGATCATGGTCAAATGGGACCCTAGGCATGGTAATAGACTGAAGGTCCCCCCTGAGCAGCCCCTCTTACAGCAGCCCCCTCCCCAGCCATACCAGTGTTCCATTACTTGGGTATTTCTCCCCAGTTACCATGAACACTGTTCAAACCTATCAGTATGTATACTGTTACTTATTTACTTCTACAACCATTAGATATTGAAATAAAATGCACAACCACCGATAGCCATTTGCTGAACAGTACAGTCTAGCAATGAAAACAGACTTAGCAAGAGCAGTAAACGTCACTGCCATTGAAACTCACGTTCATTGAAGCAGCATTAAAACTCACATTCAAATAAAATGCATCTGGCCAGTGGAGAATTAGGTTTACCTTTGGACTGTTTAAAACTGTAGACTCCTTGAGCGCATTTTTATGGCCATGCAGACTTGTATGTGCTCTTTGATTCACCTTCCTGATTGTATTAAATACTCCTTGTATAATAAGGCACCACTTGTTGGTGTGTTTTAACTTTGTAGCTTTGTGTTTTAAATTTGTAGTTTAGAACATTTTTCCAGTAAGCAATGAAACAAAATGCATGGCTCAATTATGACAAAACTGCTCATTTGAGAATGTTTTAACCATAAAAGGCCACTCAATCTTATGTCATAACAATCCACCAGTCTAAGTCAATAAGCACAATCTCTGCAGAACTAAATTTCACCTGAATAATTCTACATTAAAGAGATTTGTAAATAATGAAAAGGCTGTTACTGGCAAACAACTTTACATGTCCATGTTTCATCTACAAATTCAATACCTGCTGCTCTTTAAGAATTAATTGCCTGTGTTACATAAAAAATGGTAATACTACAATAAGGAATGACTGAGAAACCGACAAGTTTATAGGCGCTAGGCATCTTAAACAAAGAAGGACACACTCAGGAATGCAGAACCACCCCCCCCTTAAAATGCACCAAATAATTGGCAACTAGGGCATTACATACCATGCCTCCATACCTCCCAACCGCTTAGCACAAGAGAGCTGGACAAAGCCTAAAATATTGTGAGGAGGGGACACAAAGACCCCAAAAGAGGGACATATTATAAATATTGCTGTTATAGACTTAGAAAGTTGCTAGGATAATAGTATTTATCTTAGCAGGCATTGTCTAAAGGAAATGAAAACTGAAACTCAAGTGTATGACATTTAATTTCAATCTTTAGGGATTTTCCAGAAAACCACACATTTTATGAGGAAAAGGCAAAAAATGAGGCAAATATCTGCACAGTCTGCAGACATCTGGACAGTTGAATGGTATGCTTACCTCTCAACATCTTAATGCAAACAATCTGCACAAAACCTAAAATAACATGAATGCAATGGGCAAAAAATAGAGACAGTGAAGTAGTGCTCTTTTTAACTTAGAAAGTTACTAGAATAACAGGATTTGTATTAGCATGTATTTTGTGAAGGATACGAACTTTGAAACTCATATATTTGTCATTTTGTGACTTCAGACCTCCCTGATTTGCCAGAAAACCACACATTTTATGAGAAACAGAAACTATAATGCTAAATCTGAACACTTGAAAAGGTATGTTAAACACACACACACTCTCTCACATAGCAACACACACACATACCTTCTCTTTCATACAGTAATTAACTAGTTTAAATTCCACACACTCCTACTCTATTCTCTCATACAACAAACAGACACGCACTTTTCTCTCTCATACAGAGCCAAATGGAACTACTAGTTTAAATTATATACACACACACCTTCTCTCTGTTCTCACATAGCAGGCTGGCATTTGAAGCCAATTGTTTCTTGGTATTGTAGCAACATAATCAACCCAGTCTGGTCTAATTGCTGCACTTCTAGGAGACATTTAATACCAAAAGACTTAGGATTTTACATCCAGTGAACTGCGCTATTTAATTAATTTTAATAACTGAAAGGTATAAAGGCAAAGCACTTAATGTTCAATGTACATATTGCATTTAGTTCAGTTTGTAAAGCAGACAGTGAAATTAGAATTAAAAAATGTCCCAACAGTAAGACCACTGGAAATGTGTTTAAGAATATCATAGACAAAAAAAAAATCATAGATATATCAGACTTTCCACTTGCATTGCATCACACAATTAATAGTATAACATTTCACTCAGTGTAGAATAGTGCTGAACTCCTGATCCTGTAAACAGCTGTCTTGTATTTTGGAATTAGATTAGAATGCTACATAACACAGGTACCGAAAAACATTACTGCCACTATTTTTGAAAGGCCATTAAGTCTAAACTATGCATAATATATTTAATCGTGTTTTGTGGGGTATATCTATTTCAATGGAAGTACATTCAGTTTGTACAACAAAATTATATAAATATGTCTTAGTGGCGTATGACCCAAATTATGTAAAATTTCCTTGTTGCATTTTAGTGAAACAGTTGATGAAAAGCTCATACAACTGATCATGGGCCAAGAACACAGCAAAATGTAAACACTAATACTATTAGCTGACTTTTGTAAAACATGCTAAAGTTTTTTTTTTTTTTCCAAAATACAGGTTAAAGGCTCCATAAGGCACCACATGAGACTTACTCTACGAGTCATAGTTTTATCTATTAATAACTGATACATTTTAAAAAGTCTTCAGCATACTGTAAGTGCCTGCTCCAGAACTTCTAACTAAACACACACACATACAACATGTCTATGTAAAGTATACAAAGCTGAGTATGGACATTTAAAATTGAACTCAATGACAGAACACCGGGAAATATCAGATAAAGTAGTCAGTCAAGCTATTTTAAAATAAAAGCACGACATCCGCACAACACTTCTACAAGGTTTTTTAATGCCTAACTAGAATCCCCACGTTTTCATCGAAAACATAGAACTAACTTTGTAGAAGTGTTGTGCGAAGTTCGTGGTTTTATTTTAAAATAACTCAATTCAGTACTTTATCCAATACTTCCAGGTGCCCTGTTGTTATTGAGTTTGTCTGGTCTGCTTTGGGACACATTTAAAGATGCACTATATGCAATATTTTCTAAATGTATATGCATCACAGATAAGAAAGTGATTTTACTACGGACAGACTTTCAACATATCAGCAACATATGCAAACCTACTCACACATTAACACACGCACACACTTCATCTCTCATACAAACAGAGCAGCTAATTTAAATTCCGTACACACACACACACACACACACACACACACACACACACACACACACACACACACACACACACACACACACACACTTTCTGTCTCATACAGAAATGAACGACTTAAATTACACATAGACACATGTACACATACACTTACCTGCTTTCTAAACCAGATGGCTACAGGTGGACAAGCGGACTTGGCTCATTTATTATTATATTATTATTATTGTTAGTTTAAATTACGCGCAGGCCAGAAGAATGTATTTAGGTCCATGCTGGCGTCGTGACGCATGCATGTTCATGTTCCTCCTTAAAGTAACAGATGCTTGTACCGCGAGGTAAAGACTTTTTTTTTTTAAGTCTCCTAGCCAACCTGCAGTTGTAAGGTGGAGGGCGCTCACCCCCCTCTTGCGCTATGGTTCATGCTTCCAGTTACGAGCCGAGAAGAATGCAAACTTTATTAATTAAAATAAATACATAAAGAAAAAGAGTGCCCTTTACAAGGTCGGCCAGTATGGCGCCCTAGGCAGTCGCCTAGTTCGCCTATGCCTAAGGCCGGCCATGTAAACAGCAGTAAAACTGCAAGGGGACTTTAAAGAATGTTTTAAACAGCTAACAAATCAGTTGTTTTAACACTGCTTGGTGGGAAAACTAAAACAAGCAAAACAGATTGCTTTGCAGCAGTGAAAGGTAACAGCAAGTACTTAACAAACAGTAAAAATAAGAAAAAGGGCTTTGCAAACAGTGAAAACAGCAGTAAGATATGATTTAACAGGCACAGTAAGGCAGACAATTGCAGTACAACAGTGCAGTTCAGTACACTGTATTTAAACACAGTATAAAAGTAGGTGGTAGACAATAAAAAGTGCAGTAAAACAGTATAATCAAGCAAGAAAACAGGCCACCTATGTTTTTTGGGAAGCTCAGAGGCCTCTAGTCGTCTGGTATCTCAGCTCAGATTTGTGACTGGTAGCCTACCGGAGTTCAGCTCGGTACAAACAATTGGAAACCTGCTGAAGCACAGGGTCCTAGTAACATCTCCACTGAGGATGCTATGATTGCAGGCAGAAACTCATCCCTTCCCCTGGAAAATGTAAGCTTACGTTTGCTGCTCATTCCCATTCCAACACCTGGCTCCTCAAGCTGCCCAGACAGTAATCAGACTTGGGTAGTCTGTGTTATAGTCAGGGCTTCATCCATTTACGTCGTGGATCTGTGCCCTGTTTAGGTATTTTCATTGCAGTTTTAACTGTTTTTCTTCTAAACTTTTTAGCCCAGAACCTTCCTTTTCTCATCATCATTACAGCCTTTATAGAAAAATGAGACCATGTTGGACAAATTCCAGCTGTTGACAGAAAAAATGTGCTTCTACTATTTAGATCTAGAGTATAATGCCTTTTTTGTTACTGTTTGCATTTTAGTGATGCAACTAGTAGACATTCTAAGAAAGCTTTGAAGACCTTTTTGATGTTCAGATTCTTTTCTGTTACTGGATAGGGTACTGATTCATCTGTTTCACGCCCACCTCTTCATTTTTCTTACCTAGGGACTAGAGTGATGAGTAAACAGCACATATTTCCTCTAACCCTGCTGAATTATGGAAATCAGATTTTGTACTAAAAAGAAATAAATAACAAATCTTTCATGCAAATAAAACAGAAGAAAATTGTAGTTGTGCCTATGTGCTTCTGGTAAGGCTAGAATTTCACTTCATACTGCATGTATGGTTATTTGTAAGACATACTTTCAAAGAATGGATAGTAGTAAAGTTGCTAGCACTTGTAGAGGATTTCAGAACTGGGAAGCCATCTTCCTTAGAGGCTGAGTACATATTCTCTTGTCCCCATTTAGAAATGTTTATTCCATATTTTCCACAAACTGAATACAGTCAAGTTGCTGTGGCCACTTAAAGATTAGATAGTGTAACAAGAACTAATACCCATGCTGTCATTATTGTGGGAATCTAGTGGTCTTAAACAGCTGCATCACCCATAACTGATGTGTTTACCTCCATGACAGTATCCTTCTGCTTTCCACTGGCATTGGTACTGATGCTGGCCACTCATATGTAAGAATCTACTGTTTAAAGATCATTGATAGGTCCACTGGCTTCTTTTGAAAACAGCATTGGTTCATGATATCTGTGTAAGGTTTACTACTGAAATCCCGTGGTGCAGGTGGTCAAATAACATGGTAGAAAGGCACTTTTCAAAGAGGCACAATGCTGAACTGGACTACTGCGAATTCACAACAGCGAATGTGCAGTGTAATTCAGTAGTCTGAGTTTGGTATTGTGAGTGGAGATCGTGGTGCAGTGAGGAACTGGAATTTACCCTTTTCCTCACTGTAATGTGAACTCAGAGTTGGTATTGATCATTTGCAGGGGGTATGAGGAGTGCAGGGGGTGTGCCCCCTGCAAAATACTAAAAACCATGTGCCGTTGACTTGACAGTCTAATGGTAAGTTATGCCGCATAGCTTGAGTGACTGATGTCACCTAAAGCTATGTCAAATTACGTTGAATGGGGGCTCCGGTGAACTGACGGTCAGTCTTGTGTAGGCGTCAGGTCCGATGTTATGTTTCGGTTGTTTAATCAAATGACAGAAGTGCTTTCTGCATTTCAGTAGTAAACCTCTGTGTAACAGTGCTTCAAACATTGGTGTACTGGCATCTGCACCCCCTGAGGTCTGTTTTCTCCCAGTGCAGCCTCCCAATTTCTCTGTGTGCAACATCAGCTATTTCTGTGCATGTTATGCAGTTGCCTTTGTCTCTTATGTCTACTACACATGTTCATCCTAGGCTCCTTACAGAACTCACTGTAGGAATCTCTGGTGCAGACATTCAGTCGGCTTCCTCTACCCCCCTCCATGGCATTAGCCTAGTAACTTACATTTTCAGTGCCTCTGCCTCCCCAGCCTGTTACTCCATTAAGACAGCCATTGACTGCACCACAATAAGCGGTACCTGCTGCTGCTTCTAAGGCTCCAGAAGAGACAAGTGAAAGACTTTCAGGGGCCAAATATCACAAAAGGTGCATGGAAGGACACCTTATAGAGAAGCAGAAGGAGATCCACCTACTGGGACTACGGAGGAGAATTAACGTGGTGGTTTTCCTCCATCCATCTGGATGCCCCCAGATTTGAAGATGTTCTCTGCATGTGTCATTGTTGCTGTAGTGCTCATCACGCTGCTAATTGGGTTCTTATCAAACTGACCAAACTGCACTGTGGCCTGAAGCTAAGGCAGTTTAATCTGTCATATTTGATCCATATGTTTTTATTACTTTGAATGTATTTTATGCTTGTATGCTCTAGCAGTTTATCTGATATGTCTGTTATCTTGTCTTCTATCACACTGTAAGCATTATATTGTTATTATGTTTTATCACTATGGTGCTTTTCTCCCCGGGCTTCCGCTGAAAATGGGCACTCTTTGGCCCAGTGGAACCTTCCCGGTCAACAAATACAATAAATAAATAAATAAATTCTTAATGAAAATAATACAGACAATTCAAAGATGTATATTAATAAAACAATTTGTAAGTGCCTTTGTTCTTTAACTAATATAAGAACTTTATCCAATAATTCAGTAATAAATATACCAGTTTAAAAATCAAAAGCCTAAATTGCATAATTAAGATAAAACGAATATGAATGGTTTCTCATACACTTATAAAAGGCAACATTCAAGTTTAGTTTGTAAATAATGGACCATATATTCATAAAAATAAATAATTTGCTTGGCCACTATTTCCTAATATTGTAATGATCTCAACTTTAAAATGCTAATGAGTTTGACAGTTTCATTCAAACTAGAGAAAGAAGTGGTGCAAAATCTCATTTGCCAAATTATTTCATGCTTTTCAAGCAGGGCATTCATATCACCATCTCTAATGTCAACAATAACATTTTCCAAATTGAAAAACTGAATCTTTTAAAACCTTGACAAATGGTGCTATTCTTGTGAAGTGCACGTCTTGTGTCCTTATTTTTAATAGCAGGTATGTACTCTGCAGCCATGTGCTGCAACTTCATGGGTGTTTTGTCTGTGTAAAAGCTGTCACACAAGGTGCACAGTGCATGGTAATCACCTGACCCACAAGTTCACTTACAAAAAGTACCAGCTGTTGAACTAGAATATGTGCTAAGAGCTGTGTACAGACCTTTGGTCACATATCTACATTGTCCGTAGCCAAAACAACAAAAAGCCCAATTACTTTGTTAGTAATACTTCCATATGTCTTAACAAACATGTTGTGTTCTGACATGTTTTTACAAAAATATAAAAAATTTAAAAATATCTACAAAATAGAGGGCTATACATACTGCATTGTTCAACTGTTCATTCCCCTTTGTATGTTCCAATACTTTTTAGCTATATTCTTCAAATCCTTTGCATCAGCAGAATAGATGAACATTAAAGAAACAGAATTAGCTGACGCTCATCATTTCTGCATAAAAGTTAGATCTGGTCTTACAAGTGCATAAAAGGGGTTAATTGAACCTGTGTTTTGGGTAGTATCACCTCCTAAAGAAGTCCAGTATTTCATCACACTTGTCAACAAACATATCTTCAGATCAGCCTAGATGTTTTAATAAGAACTGATTTTTGACAATTCCCCTTTTAGTATGTAGGAGATGCATGCAGCTAAAATCCAGGTAAGTACTACCTCTAAATTATTTTTTGTAAATCATGGTCAATAACTTATTTTTATTTTACTTAAATGTATGGTTTTGAAGAGGCAGAATTTTTGAAGATTAACAAAATTTAGCAGAATGTGAATAAAAGACATGCTTTCCAAGCAGCCATAAATATATTTTCAAAAGTTGATGCCTCAAAGTTTCAATTACCACATCACTAGTTTGCTCAGGATATTCCTGCTTGAAATTGAAAAAGTTGCTGCTTAACATTACATCCATCAAGGTGTATATCAAATTAATGTTCAAACATTCTGCCTCTTCAAAACCATACATATATTTTCTCACCATCATGGTTCCTTCATCCTTAGCTGTCACTGTGTACAAACTACATCTAGTGTCACCAAAATGGTACCTAAATGCACAACCGTGTCTTCCAGCTTATTAAGAATTTGTCAACAAATGTAAAATAGATGCTAATACTGGTTTAAAAAAAATTCACACATAGGTGCAAGGGTTTGTTCTTCTAACATCTTACAGCCACCATGTGTCCAAATGGTAGGTCAGTGAGGCTTTTATGTACCTTGGGAATCCCAAATATGATGGGTGACCTTGGGTGTTAGGGTACCTTCATTAACTAAATCACACAATAAGTTGTCAGCATTTTTGTAACTAGATGCAATGATACTTTTGTTAACTCTTGTTGTACTACGTCATCATTTAACAGTTTGATGATACTGGCTGTATATTTGCTTTGGTTCATACACAGTTAGGGGCCATCTTCATTGGTCAGCATTACTCTAATGCCCTGAGCTATGATCATTTGTTGTACTACCAGTATTTCCCTCATATTCTAACATACCTCCTGATTTTTTAAAACACTTTTATTAACTTCACACATCAAACAATTATGTGGGTACAAATACAGTTATAGAAAAGGAAACAGGTCATTTTAAAACATTTTCCTTAACTTCAGACATTATCCATGTATGGTTTCTTTTTTAACAAGCATTCACTACAATGTTATATAAATTGCTCAAGTCCTGCCTTCCCCTAATTTTCACTCCTTCTCCTGAACATAATTCTGCATTTATTACCACAAATTCCATTTATTTCTATGTAATTTTCTCTTTCTATTTTATAAAGATCCAAGCTCCAGTTATTGAATCTCAATACTCAGTACTTTATTTACGTCTTGTGTAGATTTTAGTTCCCATTTTGTAGAAATTGCTTTTTGGCAACCAATAGTATTAAAATGAACAATCCTTTCCTATGTCTAGGCAAATCAAGTAATATATCCCAGCTCAAAATATTTTTGTCATTAAATAACCTTTTAACGTTAGTTTCATAAAAGCTGTTGAAACAGGCTTAATGCAAATTCATTATGTGGAGTAAAAACACTTTGCTTTGTCAGTCCCACACTTGTCTTTTCACAACCATCTTATTTTGAAAAGAAAAATAAACAAACATGAAAAAAAAAATGTAAGTTTACATTCTAGGATCAACACATCTAGTAACTGTGATTTTTTTCTATTAGGAGCAACAGTTAGATGTTTCATTAATACTAAGAAACTGGCAGCTGAAAGAACCCAGGAGATTTAACTATATTAAAAGTAACATTGTTCAGCAGAAGAATGTTCAGTGAATATGGAGTCAGTTGTCGAAGTATTCAGTCCCAAAACTGATTTAGCAGCTTTTTCAGTAGAGGCAATACTCAACAGGCATATGAATAATTATCAGGAGCTATCCCAAAATTGGTTCAGTTGTTACAACCACCAAAGGATGTCCCTCCTCCCAGATTGCCCCTTATCACTGCTGTTGCTTCAACCACCTCTTTTTCTTGGCTGCATCTGCTGTCTGGCTGGTAAGCCCTTTGGGGATGATTCAAGCTCATTGGTCTAAAAAAGGCTGCCAATGGGTGGAGAGAAATTTTTATTAATAATAGTTAATTAATAATATTTTTTGAAAGTTTACACCCCTTAAAATGCTTCTATTTCCTAGTAATCACATCATAAACACTGCTCATCACATGAGCAACATTTCTACCTTTTGTACATTGCTGCTTGTATATTTACAATTCTGACAAAAAAACCTCAATTCAGTTTTAAATTTAATTAAAACTCTCAAAGTATTCATCGGCATTTTCACAAAGAGCCACCCACCCCTTTTACTAAGCAGTGTTACCTTGCTTACCAGTGGATGCCTTTTCTACTTTAAACCTTTACTAATGATGCTGTAAGAGTTGTATAAATTATAGGTTGTTCTTCTCAAAATCTTGTACCTAATGTTTTTTCATAGCCCCTAGTTAATACTTAAGTGGCTATACCATTAAATGTCTGGTTCTGGCATTGGACAGACCAGTCACCAAAGGGTCGTTCTGGTACTTTTAAAATTACTTTATCAATTAATTACCTTTACCAGTTCCAAAAGAAGAAACCACCAATAACAAATTCACTTCATTCACCAAAGGGAAATCTGTTGGCAAAAAAGACTAAGACTAATTATGGTTGACTTATTCATTGTCTATGTTAGAGTGCTCTATCTATGAAGGCCCTCCCTCTTAGATAGTCAGCTGGATCTAGTGGGATTACTGAACATCCTAGGCAAGAATGATAAAAATCTGCTTAGGGAAATCCTATAACTTCATATGTGTGGTGATAATGGTTTACTAACTTTGTGGATTCGTTCATATTTTATTTACTTTTATTTTTCATTCTAAAGTATTCATACATTCACTCATGCATTCTTTTCATCATTCCTTTGTTGCCACCTATCCCACCATACTTAATATTTAGTCTTACTAATGTTTTATATATATATATATATATATATATATATATATATATATATATATATATACATACATATACATATACATAATGCTTTTTAATCCCCTTCCATAGATGAAAGAGATCAATGGAAACAAAATGTGAAGTCAGACGGTTCATTTTTAAAGTCCCATTCTTCTCCCACCTTCTTTTGTTATCTCTGTACAGAATTTCTCTTTTCATTCAGTTTTAAACTTGTCCCTCTGTTTTCTTGAAAAGTACTCAATATTTTGTAAGCATTCAAATGATGAATTCACTCTTGCCACATATGTTCCTTATACCTGGACACAAGTTGTATTTGTTAAATTTAGTTTAATTTGCTAAAGTATAATAATGTAACCGTTACTTTATTGTTTTATGAATCCATTTCCATTCCTGCATCTTTGGATCCAAGAAAAGTACCTTATGATTTGATAAAGAGGCAATCTAATCTTTAGAAACTGAGAGGATGGGACTTATGTTGCAAGGTACTAGGGCTGCTTGGGTGATTAAACTTTCCAAAGCTCTTTCACCTCCTTTCTTCATCCCATGATGCATCCCTAGATTGCTGTCCTCAGTTATTTCTTGGTATGAAAATCTCAACACTAGAAGAAATTATACCAAATTACTTTTATTGCATTTATTGCTATTCTGTAATGAAAGCTGTGTCTTCAGAATTCTGAGTAGTTACTCCTCATTTAATAATTTACCTTTAAAATGTTTGCACATTGCCAATTAGTAGTAAACCTCAATTTTTACTTTGGGTTTTTGTTCATCCTATTTCAGATGCCATTTTTTCCTCCTATAATGACAGCTACAGTAAATGTTTATATTGTTAGGGACTTAAATGTTCCAATCGAATGCTTTTTGACAGTGCTACTAAGCAATGACATTGAAAAGCACTTGAGTCCTCCCTTTTATTTAAGAAGTTCTCCAGTATGGAATCTGGGAATTGACAATATCCATCACCCTCTTCTTCTGTCCATGAATTTGTGAAACACTGTTCAAGTTCTGACATGCCTCGTTTAGATAAGGAGACCATGATTTACAGAAAGTCTTAAGGAGTACTTCTGAAGATTTCCAAAGGAAAATCTATGTCCTCTACAGCTTTAATCATTCTTCTTATTTTTCTTATAGTCTGGGCCACCCCAGTCCCTGTACCAAAATTGCTTGTTAAGGAACCTTTGGAGCAAGCCTCTGATTTTAACTTAAAGTTCCATTCCTTGGTTATAGTGAATAGTGATAGACTTGACGACTATTTAAACATACCGTGTCGCTTTCCCATGCTTGTTCACCATCTTCTAGCAATGTTTCTGGATCTCTAAGTTAAGCTGTTAGCACATATGGCAATGCTTCACATTTTGGTCTTCTTCCAGGTGTTAGAACTAGTGTTTTAAGAGTGTTGGCTCATTATTTGTTGGCCACAAAAGTTCTTAATGGGTTTGGCTCTAATTCTGAGAGCTTTTTACTAGCAGAAGACAAGATTAAGATCTGAGCTGTCTAAGTAGTAGTCAAGAGCTGGTTGTCTCATGGATGGCCTAGGCAGTGTCTGCTACTGTGATGTGATGTTACTACATGTGCCATCACAGGGTATGTATGGTCCCAAGACTGGGGCCTTCAAAGAAAATAAATGCCATTTGGGTACAGAAGAAAGGATGAACTCAAATATAGATCCACTAACAAAGGGTATTAATGTTAGATCTTGAGGATGTTCATCTTACTGTTCACCATTGCAGCCCTTACTGACTGGATGGCCTGTCTTCCAGATCTATTCCTTCTTCTAAGTCTTTGGCTGACTTACTCTCATGCCACATAAGGATGATGATGTTATAAGAGAGAGAGAGAAAATCAACTTTTACAATCTTCAGATCCTTCTTGCCACATAAGCTACCAACATCATCTGCCCATCGATCAGTCTGCTTCCTGTAGCCACATAAGTACTCCATAAGGGATTTTCTTGTTTATTTTTTTGATCAAGTATTTTTGTAAAAGTTTGATAATGGCTCTGATTCTGAATTTGCCGGTAAAATGAATAACTGTCTAGCACGTGGAAAGCAAATCCCCCATAATGATTACTTCTCTATTTTGCTGTGGTATATACACAACATGTGCATGTGCCTATGTTGTGCTAGCTTCACCCCAAGGATGATTCAAAGGAATGCAAAATCTCACTGGGATTTTTGCGACAAAAAAGTAGCATATGCTCGGTTCCAACTGTTGTGGTATTGGCTAAGATCTGCAGAATCCAGCTACCTAAGAAGGAACACTTTGACAAAAAGCATGGAGGGACATGTTGGTAGGCTGATTATGTTCCATTGGATGACTCAGGTATTCCTAGGTCTGGCAACTCCAGATGTGATGAGATAATTTCACAGACTTTGCCTTCAAACTTGGTTCTCTGGTGCAACTGCTCTGCAGACTATCATGCTGTTGACTTTCTGCATGTCCTCCCAGACAAATGAACTTTCTGTGCTTTCAGATACAGAAGTGGTTTTGGTAATTAAGGTTCATATGCTCATTATCAAAAGGGAGGGCAACAGCCCCATGATAATTCTTTAATAGATTTTTGGTGACTGCGTTGAGTTTTTGGTTGCCCTTTCATAATCCTAGGCATCCAATTTGGTTTTATCTGAAACCATGAGGCACAAAGCACCTAAAGAAAACCTGTGCTATTCAGTTTGTCTCAACATATGTCAGGTATGTCATTCAGTGTTAGAAAAAAATCTTGTCTTTTATTTTCATCAGCAATGTTTATCATTTGAACTCATGTCTTCCCGAGACCAGTTCATTGCTTTAGCTCTTGTGACTCTTTATTGTCCTACAGCATGCTCTCTTAAACAGAAAGAAACTAACATGTACTGAAACTGTACATGCTGTGATGTCTCCACACTGATCCGGTAATCAAGGAGCCTGAATCCTCACCACTGATGCTGGAGAGGGATGTTCACTTGGAATACAAATGGATACACTCAGTATTTCCAGATGCAGACCTCTCTGCATCAAGCACAGTTTCCCTTAAGAGCATGCAGGGAACACACTCAGCCCGGGGTCTGGGTTTCTATAACTGTCTCCCTCCAGTTCCCCAGCAAGACTCCCCACTAGTACAGCTGTAGAGTTAGGTTCTCAGCTGAGTGCTCAAGCTAAATCCCCCACCACTGTCTCTGTGAAACCAGTGCTTCGTGTTCCTCCTCCAATTAGCTGACATACACACACACTGTGAGATTTGATTTTCCACACACACACGCACCCCTGGGAAAGGCTGACACAGATATACCTGCTGTGCCCCCTTCTGCCCAGAGTATAAGGTAATTATCACTGCCACCAGACACTCCACAATCAGCTACTCTAAGGCCCTCAACAAAGGGTATCCAATTATACTGTGTAATATTAATGCTAATACAAATGCAAGTAGTTGACTAATACAGCTAGGCCTTCAGGAGTGGCCCACACAGTGTCGCCAAGTAAATATAAGCATTCTCAATGGTTAAATACTTTCTTAAAAGACAAGCCACAATAAAAGTTTTAAATATATACTTTTTAAAAGGACCAGACACAATAAAAGTTTTAAATATATTTAATGATAATTAATAAAAGAACATGAAAACACTGAATATATATTTACAGTAAACCACAAAGTTCAAATCACAGGAATATTGAAAATAACATTGACGGACAGACTTGGACAAATAAAGAAAAACAATATCTAAACTAAGCTTCACTATCTTTTACTGACTAAATCTAGGAGAATTACTATTCCCTACTTACTTAATAGAACAAGGCAGATGATTTGGTGAATGGTCCTTCTTGTTGTCAGGCCTAAGACAGACTACTCAATACTGAGAGATTTCCACTATAATATCTAAAACATAATTTCCAAGATGGTTGGCAGAATGACCCCATCTGTTCACCTGACTCTAGGTTCTCACAGTATACCCCTTTGAAGCTGAGACAGGAATTTAGCATAGATGGCTACAATACACAGCTAAATGTTTATAGCAGTGCCCTGGAGTTTCCCCTCTTTTTACTGAGCTAACGAACAAAGGCTTCTTCCAAACATGCTGTCTCCAGTCTTATTCAGAGCTGTGAGATAAGTACTTCCATGGCCCAATAGGTGGTCCAATTGACAGTATATTTCTTAAAGTAAGAAAGAAGGAAGCTAGCTGTTTTACTCCTTCTCTTCCAGCATAGTTTCCTAATATATATATATATATATATATATATATATATATATATATATATATATATATATATATATATATATATATATACAGTCTCACATGTATATTCCTTCTCTGTCCAGCAGGACCCACTGTTGATACATTTTTTAACACTAACAACTTTACAAACCCATTTTGATTTTCAAATGCCATACAATTCTAATACATTTGTAACACAAGCAACTGTACAGATCAGTTTGATATTCAAATACCATACAGCTATAATACGTTTTAACATAAGCATTTGTGCAAATCAGTTTGATATTCAAATGCCATTCAGTTCTAATACAGTTGTAACATAAGTATCTTGTATAAATAAGTTTTATATTCAAAGGACATATAATTTTTACAGAACTCCAGCTAGCTATGCTGGCACTAGCCTATGTCATCACAGATGCTAACATAATAATAAAAATAATAAATAAAAAAAGAGAAAAACTACATTTGCTGGTGATACTGGTAATATTTGCATCTCACAATTTTCTTGCTGCACATTGCACAATCAATAGTGTAAATCTTAATCTACTCAAAGTGAAACATGGGAATAAGTTTGCCAACAGCACTTAAGGCATCACAAGGCACACTGTAGCAATGAATTAAAATGGAACAACAGTATACTGTAGAATGTTTGCACTGTTAAAAACAAAGGTATAGCCATGCTGTAACCTCATACATTTTCCAAAAACTGCATCTGATGAAACCATGCAGAACACTTATTTCTCATATGGAAGCCTACAGCTTTTGATTTTCTCAAAAAAAAAAAAAAAAAATCAGTCCTTTCAATGCTGTGCATAAGGTAGTGCAGTATGTTCCAGAAGCAAGGTATGACATGAAATTTGGTGGGAGGAAAGTTCAAAAGTACAAAAGTACAAACATTGTAAGATATGGGTGATGCTGTCATTACATTGGCATGTCGGATGGCACTGGCACAAGCACAGAAGTATGTCCATTTCACTGTAGGGAGACAGTCCTGCTTGTGTTATCTGATCATTGCTAACACATTGTTTCCGTTCTCTTTTATTTTTTTATTTCTCCAAGTCTTTTGGCTTTCTAATACCATGACAGGAATGGACTCCATTCCTTAGTCAAAGTATGATTAAAGTTCATGAAATTAGTATTGTTTCAATCTTTGATGTTAGCCAGAAGTGCTCTTCGTAGCACCCACAGTGTGCCCAGTATTGACTCTTTCTGCAATTCATATGGAGTTATATAAACTGGTAACATATCTAAGTAGGATTGTAAATTCTTTTTTATAAGACCCACTGCTCCTACTACTGTTGGAATTGTCTGGGTATCCTTCTTCCACATTGCCCTCATTTCTGCCTGCAAATCCTGGTATTTTATTACTCTCTGTACATAAGCACTGTAGTCACTAGGTGTAGCAATTTCAATGATCAATGCTACTTTTGCCAACTTTTCATGGACTACTATATCTGATTTTCTTGCATCTGTTTATTGAACTGTTGGTAATGAATAATCCCATGTGATATAAATTTCATAATTTTCTATGATGCTTTGTGGCTCATGTTTCCAGTGTTTTTTTAGCTACTTCAATTTTATAATGTTTGCACAATCCCCAGCGCAACAATCTTGCTACATTATTATGCCTTTCAGTATACAGTCCTTCTGCCATTATATATCACAGCCAGCAACAAGATGTGCAACTGTTTCCAATTCTGTTTTAAAAAAACCTACATCTGTCTGTTTCTTCTACATGATCAATGGTCTTTGTGAACCAAAGTTTACATAGTACACTGTCTTGAGCTGTCAATATTAACCTTTCTTCCTTTGGTTTAAATTCACCTCTCCTTAACTATTCCTGCATTCAGTTCTGATCAACATGAGGTTCTTCCAAGAGTTTCCTATACTTGCAACTACATTTATGCATTTTCCACATTTCTTGCCTTCTCATGTGATCCTTCACCTTATATTCTTTCTTTTGTTTTTTTTTTTGGCACATTCAGTTGCTGCCTGATTTTTATCTACTTCTGGTTTGATTTCCATTCCTGCTTGATGCCGATATGCTTCTGCTAGACTGAGAAGAGAAGTCATCTTAGATTTATTGTCCTCATGTTCAGTCTTCCAGGCTGACACACATTAAACTCATCCCTTGAAATGATATCTAAGCCAATTGTTGAAGTAATTATATTTTGCTTATATTGTAGCATCAGACTTTGTGAAGGTTGATGCTCATCAAGACTAGTTGTGTACCACCCTTGGACAAATATTCAGAGTGCTCCATCATGTTACATAACCCTAGGATGTATATCTCAAGTCAATCACATGAACTTGAACAACAACCATGTCATGTGTTTAACTGAGGAGAGCCCCCTAGTAAACTTTTGAATCCTGGCATCTGAAATGCAGGTTATCACACTTTCTCTGCTCAGCCTAGTGAGTGGTATATCTGTGTGTCTCACTGTGGTTTCATCTAAGACTAGGACATTTCCATATGTATTGGCTCACCCAAGTAGATTAAGGGCTTAGGCCTGTCAACTAAGTGACTCTTTTTTGTGGTGTCTGTGCTGTGTGATGCTAATTTTGCAGTTGGTGGAGTGCCAGGCCTTTGAAGGAGATTAGTTTAAGTACTTCAGTGCAAGAAAGCTTATTATTTTGTGAGTAGCATGCTGGTGTGATGTGCTTGTGATACTGGCAATCTGGTAGGTGCTGACAATATGTTCTGCTGAGAGGCTAGCCTCCAGATGTAATAAATACCTACACTTCTCACATGTAGAGTCAGTGCATATGGTAGAAGTTAAAGGCTGCCAGTAAACTTGAAGCAGTTTGTGTACTGCCTCATGGTGTGTAGTGTTAACAGGTTGGCAACAGATAACATAAGGGCAGACTGAGGTCTCATGGTTTCCAGAATCTAGTATACATTGATGAGTTGGTATATAACAGCCAACCTGTAGAGATGTTTTTTGTGTTTCACTGTTGCAATTATCACATCTGGGTTATCCCTGCCAGGGTAGTCCCTGGCCAGCCCAAATACCAGAAGCTTAGTATTGTTGTCACTTCAGGACTGACGTCAGGTCATCAGTAGTATAAAGTAAGGCAGCCAACGCCATTACATCAGTCTTTCTTGCCATGGAGCCTGAAGCAGAAGCAGTTCACACGAATGCCGGTTGGCCGCTACCTGAGTTTCATCTTCCAAATTGAAGCTGAAGTCTTCTAAAGCTAAGTATCCCACTGGGGATCCTTTTTTCTTGCTCTAACCGATGTTAGAAAAAGTTAACAATTGTTTCACCTGTGGAAAGCAAATACCACACCGAGACTTTCATTCTTACTGCTTCACTTGCTTAGGCCAAGACCACGACGTTCCTCTCTGTCGCTTTTGTGCTTTGTTTAATGCCAGAACTAGACATCGTCGGGCCCTTATTGTAGCTAGATATTTTCGCCTGCAGCCCTCAATTTCTGATATGGCTTCAGTACGCCAGCCAACAGCAGATCTTCTGAAAAAGTGTAAGGATAAAGACAGAGACAGACCACACAGGTCCAAACCTACCAACGACGCTTCTGTTAAGCTAGTCGTCAGTTCTCCGGTCCTCAGTGCGGCACTTTCACAGCCCCTGATGCCCGCTTCTTTGGATTCACAGGCCGCTACTGAGACCCTTTCGGGGTGTGGTATGCTGCAAAACTCTTCTTCAACTAAGGATCCTGTGGTTGTCTCTACCTTGGATGGGTCCAGAGCCGCTGAGCAGGTACCGGCTTCCGAGGAAGTACTTCGCACTACCGATTCTCAACACAAACTGATGACTTCTTTTGCATCTACCATTCTTTCGAAAACTACCAAATTTCTAAGGCCCAGGGTATGAACCACACCTAAGAAACCAACAACCCAATCTCAGGCACCTGCTTCCTTGCCTCAGTCTCAAATGCTTAAAATGACGGAAGACCTTATCATGCTGATCAGGGGAAGCCAAGCTACCCCTTCCAAAAGGAAAAGAGATCTGTCCCCAGTAGTTTTATCTGAACAGGAGTCTGATGTCTCTGATGCATCTGAATATGAAGACATGCAACCCCTCTCTGCATATGAGGATTCTTATGCAGAGGAATCCATTCCTTCAGCCTCTCCACCCGAGGACTTTTCCTTTGGGGAAACCCTTCATACCTTAAGGGAGCATTTCCAATGGGAATGTCAGGACTACCCTCAGTCCAAAAAGAGACTCAGAGAGTTCTTAGAGCTTCCACAATACAGACCCCTGGCCATTCCCCCAGTCCTGGATGTTGTGGACGATGTTTTCCTGAATCCAGTTTGACTCTTGACACCCTCCCTCCTGCTCCCAGAAAGCCTGACAGGTATTACAGAGTCCCTGATGCACACAAATTTCTTTTCAAAAATCCTACTGCTGACCCTGAGGTAATTTCTCAAGGGCCTAAAGGAATCTTTGCTAAAAATCCCACCCCCTCAGATAGGGATTCCCGAGCACTAGACAGATGGGGTAAAAAAGTATATACCTCAGCTACTCTTGCTATCAGACCACTAAATTGTCAGTTCCATATCCTAAAATTTCAGCAACATTTCAGCAACATACCATGGAACTCCTCAAACAAAAAGTGTCTTCTTTTCCTGCTTGTGCAGAATCTAAAGAGTTACAAGAGTTAATGCATTCTGCAAGTCAAGTAACTAAGCACACTTTACACTGTGGTTTTGACACCCTAGAAGCTTCTTGCAGGGCAGCAGTTACTGGTTCTGTCCTTAGAAGGCATGCTTGGCTTAAGGAACAGCCCTTGCCAGACCATTTCAAATCTAAATTATTGGATGCACCCTTGCACAAAGGCAACTTATTTGGCACCAAGGCAGAAGAGGTCTTAAAAAAGATTATTCATAGGTTCATAGGTTGGTACTAGGCTATCAGCCCTAGGGCCTATACAAGCCTAGCCATAACAATTCCCTGGATATTTCTTCCCATAATATTTACTTCTCTGGACCCCTGTCTAGCAGAGTGACTGACATGATCCTCGGGGTGAATTTTCTATCTCCCATCCAATCGTCAAGGTTCCTTTTGAAGAGGGCCAAGGAGGCGCTCTGCTTGACATGTATGGGCAGTCTCTGGATCAGGAACCTATCCCTCCAGCATGTTTTGTTCATTGTGATGACAAGGTTTAGATCCCTGGAGCGTGTGGCTCTGAGGGATTGGGATTTCTTTAAGTGGAGCATGTCCAACAGCTCAGGGATTGACATGGCCTTGTATGTTAAGCAGAGATCACCTCTGAGTAGGCGATATGCCACAGAGTATAGCTGGAGTTTTTTTAGATGGTCAGCATAGGGCATCTGCTTTAGGCCTGTGATTCTTTTAGTTAGGTATTTCTGTGGCCTTTCCAGCTGTTGCAGATGTGTTGTAAGGTACATACCAAATGGGGCATTGTACTCTATAATGGGTCTAATGAGTGATGAGTACAGTGGGACAATGACCTCCTTTTTTCTGGATGAAAAACCCTTAGTGTTGAGGTGTGCTGCATAGAAGGATTTCCTGACTGTTGTGGTGATGTGGTTATCGAAGGTGAGACTACTGTCCACCTGTGTCCCTAAGTCTCTCATCACACTTTTTGTGTTTAGTGTGCTGCCACCTGTGTGGTAATTTATGGGTACATGGTTTTTCCCAAAGGAGATAACTATACATTTCTTGGCATTAAGCTTGAGCCCATGGCTCTGGCACCAAGCATCTGCTTCTGTAAGGCCCTTTTGTAGAATATCCACATCATTTGGGGATTCAATAATGGCTCCCAGTTTGCAGTCATCTGCGAACTTTGTTAGCCAGAGTCCCTTAGTGTTGGCCTGTATTTCAGAGAAGTATATGCCAAACAAGAGCAGTCCCAGGACCAAACCCTGAGGTACTCCACTTGTCACTTGTCTGGAGCTGGATACTTTTACAGTTTGGGTTCTGTCAGTAAGCCAGTTGGCAACCCATCGAGTGACGTAGGGATTTATTCCCAGCTTAGTAAGTTTATCTATTATTCCAGAGTGGGGGATGGTGTCAAAGGCCTTGGTGAGGTCCAGATAGGCTGTATGGACCATCTTACCCTTGTCCACAGCTCTGGAGACTGATTCAAAGAAGTCAGTCAGGTTCAGGAGACAACATAGGCCTTTCACAAACCCAAACTGCGTGTGGTCCAGTGTTTGAAGGTAGCCAATGTCTTTGTTTATAAGTTCCATGATAATGCGTTCCAATGCCAGAAGTCTAAATCTCAAAATGCACGCACTCGAGGCCCTTCTCAGTATGGAGAACATCGATGTCTGTGCTGTAACTGAAACCTGGTTCAAGGCTCCTGAGAGCACCCCGGCACTATTAGGTTTTACCTCATATCATGCCCGCCCCAAAACCCGGACCACTCCACAAAAGGAGGGGGTGTATCCATATTCATAAAGGATACTCACACCTCCAGGTTGGTGGCAACGCATGAAGCTTCGGAAACCATCCAGGTGCAACTAACAATAGGCAAAACTGCTCTACAAATTGTAGCATGCTACAGGCCACCCTCTCAAACTCAGGAACCCCACACAGCCTTCCTGAAGACACTGGAGGGTATAAATGTATCTCCAAACACCATCATATTGGGTGACTTCAACTACCCGAATATAGACTGGGAACATTACTCAAGCCCTAACTTTCTAGCCCAACGGTTCCTGGAGTTCATAAATTCAAATGCCATGGAACAGCTAGTCACTGTTCCCACGAGAGGAGAAAATATACTAGATCTCATTGTCACAAACATGGGGACAAAATGCTCCACACGAAGTATATCCCTCATTGGTGAGATCTGATCATAAACTAATCTCACTGGAAATCCACATCCCGCCCCACCCCAAACAAAAAGACCATAGTGAAGAACTTCTCTAAAGCAAACTTCACACTACTCAAGACTGGTGTGGTATCCTTCAAGGCCCCTGAGTCAGAGGAAACCACAACCCAAGCTGCGGAAGCCCTTACAAATGCCTTCTATGAACACCTCCAGGACTGCATGGATCAGGCAATCCCAAATAAAACCAAGACTCTTTCCACAAAGGGCAAACGTCCAGTCTGGTGGACCCCAGCCATTAACAAACTTTACAATAAGAGGAGAAAGCTATTACATGATAGAACAAAATCCATAAAAGGGAAGTCACCCCTGATCATTATTAGTAAAAAATACGAGCACTCATAAAATCAACTAAGGCCAATTTTGAGAGAAAATTGCCATGGATTCAAAGGACAATCATAAGGCCTTTTTCAGCTATGTTAGGAACCTGGGTGGAAACTCACAGATATGCTCAGAATTAGTCCAAAATGATACAAAATCACTGAACCCACAGACATTGCCAACATACTGGCAGACAGGTTCAGTGCAAACTTCACCCCCTCTCCCCTAAAGGAGAGATAACTATCCCAGCCGAGTGTAGCCTCCCGGACATCTCAAATGCGCAGGTGAAAGCTGCTCTCTCTAAAGCTAAAAACACAGCATCAATGGGACCGGATGGTGTCCCCGGCTGTGTGCTACACGAGCTAAATGAGGAATTAAACCCGCACATAAGGCAGCTGTTTAATCTCAGCCTTACCACAGGATACGTGCCCAAGGAGTGGCGTGACGGCAACTGTGGTCCCACTCCACAAAGGTGGCGCCTCACGGACCCTGGTAATTACGCCCCATAAGCTTAACAAGTCTAGTCTGCAAAGCTATGGAGAGGATCATAATGGAGCTCATAAACAAAGATATAGGGACTTGCAGACATTGGACCCGACCCAGTTTGGCTTTGTCAAGGGAAGATCATGCCTTTTGAACTTGGTCGACTTCTTGAAATAGTCACCAAGGCCATTGATGAGGGAAAGGCAGTCCATACAGCCTACCTTGACCTTGCAAAGGCTTCGACACAATACCCCACTCGGTATTGTAGAAAAACTTACCAGCTTAAATGTAAACCCATATGTCACAAGATGGGTTGCAAACTGGCTTAAGGACAGAACCCACAGGGTT
This sequence comes from Protopterus annectens, assembly GCF_019279795.1. Lineage (NCBI taxonomy): Eukaryota > Metazoa > Chordata > Ceratodontiformes > Protopteridae > Protopterus > Protopterus annectens. The sequence goes on from NC_056745.1 coordinate 518,783,636, forward strand.
AGAGTTGCTGGCGCTGTGTCAGACTCCAAGCCGGTCACAAGTGGTGTCCCACAGGGCTCGGTCCTTGGCCCCTATTGTTTGGCATCTACTTCTCAGAAGTACAGGCCAACATGGGAGGACTTTGGCTGACAAAGTTTGCAGATGACTGCAAACTGGGCCATAGTGGAAAGTGCATCGGACACTGATATCCTTCAGAAGGGACTCATGGAAACAGATAGCTGGTGCCAGAGCCATGGCCTGAAGTTAAACGCCAAAAATGTATAGTCATACCCTTCGGGAAAAACAAAGTAACCCCAAGCTACCATATAGGTGGCAATCCACTAAGCACAGAAGAGGTTATCAGGGACCTGGGGACCCAGGTTGACAGTGGCCTTTCTTTGACACTCACATTGCTAAAGTGGTTAGAAAGACCTTCTACATTGCCCACCTGATCATGAAGGGATTCACATCCAGATCTAGTGAGGTCATTGTTCCCCTGTACTCTTCACTTATCAGACCAATGATCGAGTACAATGCCCCATTCGGGATGTATCTCACCCGACATCTGCAGCAATTGGAGAGACCCCAAAAGTTCCTCACCAAAAGGATAAAGGGACTCCAAAATCTGTCATATGCTGCCAGATTGAAGAAACTCCAGCTCTATTCAGTCGCATACCGTCTGCTCAGAGGTGACATGTGCCTGACATACAAGGCCATGTCCAACCCGGAATTAATGGACATGCTCCACCTCAAAAATCCAAATCCACCAAAACCACTAGAGCAAGCGACTTAAACCTTAGCACGGATATAAATAGGACGTGCTGGAGGGATAGATTTATCACTCAGAGACTCCCTATGCTGTGGAATAAAATCCCGGTCCATGTGAGGCAGAGCACCTCGCTGACTCTGTTCAAGAGAAATCTAGACCTGTGGATGGGAGATCGTAGGTTTACCCCGGGAATCATCTCTGGGTCACTGCTGGACAGAGGCACAACAAACTAATGGGCACAGTATTTTTTCATATAAGGGGTGGCGTAAGCCACAATAATTTGGGCTAGGCTTATAAATGCCTTAGGGCAGATAGCCTAGTATAAACCTATGAACCTATGAACCTATGAACCTATACCTTTGCAGATCAGGCTCATCAGACTGATGGGACGGTAGTTCCCGGGATCCAAGGTGTATCCCTTCTTGTGGAGTGGGATAACTGTAGCTGTGCGCCACTCAGTGGGCATGAAGCCTGAGGTGAGGCTATGATTAAACATGACACATAGGTGATGTGACAGTTCATTTTGTAGTTCATGTAGTACACAGCCCGGGATGTCATCTGGTCCCATGGATGCTGTATTCTTAGCTTTGGAGAGTGCGGTTTCTACCTATGTGGCCATGATTACCGGAATTTGGCAATCTTTTGGTATTGAGATGGGCCCTTTCAATCTGCCAGAATATTGGCAATATCCTTTGGATCAGTATATTTAATGCCATTCTGTTGTAGCTCAGAGCAGATTTGAGCATTGCCATTTAGATTCTTGACATAACTATAGAATGTCTTGTGGTTGTCTTTGAAATCTTTGGCAATTTTATTTTCGTAAATAGCTTTGGAGGATTTTATGAGGGATCTCAGCTTCTATGCAGACAGTTAAGGATTTCCTACAGGTCCAGCTACCCAGGTTCAGCAGGCATTGCCTCTTCAAGCACTGGTCCTTTCCTGCCCCCACCAGGTCAGTTCAGCCCAGACCCCGGGGAAGCAGACCCCCCCCCCAGACAGCAACCACAGGGAATGCAGAGATCAAAGCAGTGGAGTTCCTCCACTTCAAAACCAGGAAGTTCTAAACCACCTCATCATGGTAAGAACTCACAATGACTCTCCTCCCCTACCCCCATCCCTCTGTCCACCTGCACTTGCCCCTAAGAGGAAAACTCTCCTTCCACACAAGCACCTGGGCTACCATTACCAACGACCGCTGGGTCCTCAACATAGTGTCCCAGGGATGCAAATTTTCATTCCACACTCTTCCAACCCCAAAAGGGTTCCCAGATCTACCACCAAACCAGTGAGCAGAGGCAAAAATGCAAGTCCTTTCCCTGCTCTTTATGAGGGCAGTAGAGCATGTTCCTGCAGAACAGATAGGCCAAGGTTTCTACTCCAGACTTTTTCTGGCACCCAGAAAAGAGGGCACCTGGTGCCCCATCCTTGATCTATCAATTCTAAACACCTTCCTGGTGATACCAAAATTCAAAATGCTCACCCTCCAGCAACTCCTACCCATGCTTACCAAGAATGTTTGGCTAGCCACCCTAGACCTCAAAGAGGACTACCTCCACATTCCTATCAGAGAATCATGCAGGAAATATCTATGTTTCAGGGCAGGATCTCTGCACTTTTAGTTCTCTGTGCTTCCCTTTGGCTTATCTACTGCTCCCAGAGTTTTCACAAAATGTCTGGCTCCCACCATTGCCTTTTGCAGACAAAGGAATATCTAAATTTACCCATACTTAGATGACTGCCTAATTCAAGCAGACAGTCAGGAAAAGCTAATCAAGCACCTGGCCTTTGTAATGTCCCTACTGACCTCCCTAGGGTACACTATAAAAAAAAAAAAAGAAATCCAAACTAGTACCCGCCCATCATCTTCTTTCGGCTGTTACCATTAGGGGTTGCCACAGCGGATCATCTGTTTCCATTTCTTCCTGTCCTCTGCATCTTGCTCTGTCACACCAACCACCTGCATGTCCTCTCTCTCCACATCCATAAACCTTATCTTAGGCCTTCCTCTTTTCCTGTTACCTGGTAGCTTCATCCTTAGCATCTTTTTCCCAATATACTCAGCATCCCTCCTCAGCACATGTCCAAACCAACGTAATCTTGCCTCTCTGGCTTTGTCTCCAAACCTTCCAACCTGGGCTGACCCTCTCATATACTTATTCCTAATCCTGTCCACCCTCGTCACACTCAGTGCAAATCTTAAGATCTTTAACTCTGCCACATCCAGCTCTAACTCCTGCCTTTTTGTCAATGCCAATTTCTCCAAACAATATAACATAGCTGGTCTTACTACCCTCTTGTAGACCTTCCCTTTCACTCTTGCTGGTACTCGTCTGTCACAAATCACTCCTGACACTCTTCTCCACCCACTCCATCCTGCCTGTACTCTCTTTTTCACCTCTCTTCCACACTCACCGTTTCTCTGAACTATTGATCCCAAGTATTTAAACTCGTCCACCTTCACCACTTCTACTCCTTGCATCCTCACCATTCCTCTATCCTCCCTCTCATTCACACATATATTCTGTCTTAGTCCTGCCGACCTCCATTCCTTTTCTCTCTAGAGCATATCTCCATCCCTCCAGGGTCTCCTCCACCTGTTCCCTACTCTCACTACAGATCACAATGTCATATGCAAACATCATAGTCCATGGGGACTACTGTCTGATCTTGTCTGTCAACCTGTCCATCACCATTGCAAATAAGAAAGGGCTCAAAGCTGATCCTTGATGTAATCCTACCTCCACCTTAAACGCATCTGACACTCCCACCGCAGACCTCACCGTTGTCATACTACCCTCGTACATATCCTGTACTACTCTTACATACTTCTTTGACACTCCCTACTTCCTCATACAATACCACAACTCCTGTCTAGGCACCCTGTCATATGCTTTCTCTAAGTCTATAAAAACACAATGCAACTCCTTCTGACCTTCTCTGTACTTCTCCATCAACACTCTTATATCAAACATCGCATCTGTAGTGCTCTTTCCTGGCATGAAACCATACTGCTGATCACTAATCATCACCTCCCTTCTTAACCTAGCTTCCACTACTCTTTCCCATAACTTCATGTTGTGACTGATCGATTTAATCCCCCTGTAGTTACTGCAGCTCTGCACATTACACTTATTCTTAAAAATTGGTACCAAAACACTTTTTCTCCATTCCTCAGACATCCTCTCACTTTCCAAAATTTCATTAAACAATCCTGGGAGCAAGCCTGGACACAGCATCCCAGATGGCATTCCTTACCCCAGAAAAGCAAACTTACCTGACAGTCTACTTCTCTCAACTAGCCACCAGACCCCAGTTATCTGCAAGGAAAATCCTGCAAGCTCTGGGGTTCATGGCATCTTGCATTCTACTCATTCCATATGCCAGACTGCATATGAGGAAACTTCAGTGGTACCTAAAAAGCCTTTGGTGTCAACACTCTCAAGACCTGGAAACTCTTATACCAATGACACCTTGCCTAAGGAAAGACTTTCTTCGGTGGGCAACAGCATGCTTCCACAACAAGGGACTACCCTTCCTCACCACCCCCCACCGCCTAGACCCTCACCACAGATGCATCAGACTATGCCTAGGGTGCACACCTGGATGGCAGGTGCATACAGGGCCAATGGAGTCCACAGCAAATCCATCTGCACATTAACCAAAAAGAGATGTTAGCTGTCCAGCACGCATTGATAGCTTTCAATCCCCTTCTCTCCCCAGGGGATCTCCTGATCAAAACAGACACCACCACTGTGATGTAGTATATCAACAAGCAGGGAGGGACTCACTCCTACCCTCTATGCAGGCTGTCCATAACCCTTTGGCACACAGCCTCTGCCATGCAACTCCACCTGTTAGCACAATGCCTGCCAGGCTCTATAAACTCTCTGGCAGACCACTTAAGCAGAAATCTTCTGGACCCGCACGAGTGGCAGTTAGACCAAAGAATCTTCACCCTGATAACTCAGAAATGGGGCACCCCGAAGGTCAACCTCTTTGCCTCCCACACCAACCATCAGCTCAGCAAATTCTGCACCAGGGAGCATCACTGCATGGCTTGGAAAGTGGATGCCCTATCCTTCCCCTGGGTCAATCTCTCAGTCTATGCATTTCCCCCACCACCTCTCATCACCAGGGTACTGCTCAAAATAAGGGAGGAAAAACCAAGGACAATTCTGATTGCTCCAGACTGGCCTTGCCAGCACTTGTACCCACTGCTGCACAGCCTGTCCTCACTACCACCATGGCATCTCCCTCAGACCCCAACCCTCCTGACCCAGAGGGAAGGAGAATTCATGCATCCCCAATTGCAGACCCTGAACTTGGCAGCCTGGCTTATTCCCTGACCTCTGATCAATCTGCCAACCTCAGTAAACAGATTCTAGATGTCATACATGAGGCTAGATGCCCTAGCACTAGAAAGTCTTATGCTGACAAATGGAGAAGGTTCTGTACCTGGATTCAGGCTAAGGGAGCTGATATGGCACAGCCCTCCCTACCTCTCCTCCTGGATTACCTAGCTGACCTGCTACACAGTGGTCTCTCCTTTTCCTCTATTAAAATTCATGCCTCTGCTATCGCTGTTCATTTCCACACTGAGCACCCTCTTTTCTCACACCATCTGATCAAACAGTTCCTATGAGGGGATAGCAACTTGAGGCCACCCAGAAGAGCACCCACCCCAGCTTGGGACCTAAACTTTGTGTTGGAAAAGCTCACCCTGCCCCCCCCCCCCTTGAACCAGCATCTTCAGTAGAGTTGAAATTTCTCTCCTGGAAGACAGCTTTTCTTCTGACCATCATTTCAGCCAGAAGCGTCTCCGAGCTACAAGTACTCATGACTGTAGAGCCCTTCATCATCTTTCATGCTGACAGTGTGTCCCTCAGGATTAACTCATCCTTCATGCCCAAAGTGGTGTCTAGTGTGGCTCTCAACCAATCTGTTAATTTGTCTCCCTTTTTCCATAACCTACAAAACAAGGGGGAAAGGATCCTGCACTCTCTAGATGTGCACAGACAGTTCAGATTCTATCTAGATAGGACTAAATCATTCAGAAAGACTGATCAATTACTGGTTAGCTTTGCTGCAGGGGCAGAGGGCAAAGCCATCTCCAAACAAACCATTTCCAAACGGAGAGCACACTGCATCCATTTCTGTTACAAGCAACATGGAAATCCTCCCCCGAAGAGGGTCAGGACACACTCCACCAGAAGAGCCTCAACCTCTGCAGCTTTCCTCAGAGGAGTCCCCACCAGTGACATCCTGGAGGCTGCCAACTGGACATCTGTTCACACTTTTACCAAGCATTACCACCTGCCTTTCTTCTCCAAATCCAGGGCAGGGTTTGCCTCTGCAGTCTTGCAGGGCATCCTAGCCACCCCCTAGTTTCCTTGACTGCCTCCACCCTTTTTCTCAGCTTTGCGAATCAACCCAAGTGTGATGACTGCAACAATGAAGCTCGAAGAACATAGTACAGTTGTGTACACTTACCATAAATGTAGATGTTTGAGTTTATTCACTGTTGCAGTCCTGGTTTCCCTCCCTCCACCCCCTCTTCTCTCTCTCTCTCTCTCTATCTCTCTCCTTACAAGGAACTTTTTGGTATTTACTCTCTACTGGTGGGGTTCTTCCACCATTTCCTGGCTCCCACTTGGGGGCTCCTGACAGTTATGGCAAGAAAAACTGATGTATTGGTGTCGGCTGCCTTACTTTATACTACTGATGACCTGACAGCAGTCCTGAAGCGACAGCAACTGATGCAGAAATACTAAGCCTCTGGTAGTCGGGCTGGCCAAGGGCTACCCTGGCAGGGATAACCCAAATGTGATAACTGCAACAGTGAATACACTCGAACATCTATATTTATGGTAAGTGCACATAACTGTACTTTCTATCTATTAACCTACATAATATACTAATAAGTTAGGATTTTTATGAGAGTAACCATGTTTGTAGCAGTAGTCTGCCCAATATACTAGTAAGGTATGTTCTTTTGAGTTTATCAATGCACATTGTAATGCGGTTGCTAATGATTTGGGATTTATAGAGGTTTAACTTTTTTTTACCATGGACCCAACTTATTGCAGCAAGGCTTTAATGTCTGCTCTTAAGGTTTGAGGAAGAGAAGGGGTGGAACTGTACTATGAAAAGGATGAGGTAGGGCACAGTTTGATGTAGCAAGGTGTTTTTTTGCATATTTAGGAAATGCAGGTTGGAACTTGGTTTCACAAGGTGTCCTCTGGCTACACTGTGGTAAAGAATAAGAAAATATATAGCTCTTAGGCACAAGATTGAATGTTAGAGTAATGGTTTAGATGTAGGGCAGGAACATGTGAAAAGAGAGATGAGAGAATTGTTACACTGAAGTTGCTAGATTGCTGACAAGCATTTTGGATATATGAGCTAAATAATTTCAAACTTCATAGCTTTAGAAGTTTATTATAAAATCATTTCTTGTCTAATTGATTTTAGTATTTACTCCCCATAGGTTCATAGGTGCTTATTAGGCTAACAGCCACAAGGGCCTTTTTAAGCCTAGCCATGCGTTCAAATCTCTAACAAGTTCTGGTTCCCTTGTTAAGTGTATGCAGGGACATGAAATATTTACAAGCAAGGGCCTGGTAGATGAACCATCTACAGGCTGCCTTTGTTCATTAGAGATACAGGTGCCAAACTAGGGATGACATTTTCTGTTTCCCATCCAGTTATCCCAGTTACAATTGAGTTGAGTTAGGGAGGAGCTCTGCTTCACATGGATGCAGAGCCTGTTCCAGAGAATGTGTAGTCTCTGGGATACATATCTGTCTGTCTAGCAGGTCCTATTTCTAGCACTGACAAGATAAAAGTCTTTAAAATGGGTAATTCTGGTGCTGTTTGTTTTGTGGCTATTCAGGTCCATCAGAGTGGGGTCTGACAATGCCTTTTATGCCAGGCATAGCTCTCCCCTCAACAGCTTGTAAGAGACATAACACAGGGATAGGGCCTTAAGGGGGTCTGCATAAGACATGTTATTTATGCCCTGTATTATTTTAGTGAGGAACCTCTATGGACATTCCAATTTTTGGATATGCCTGGTTAGGTACATACCAAAAGGGGCATTGTACTAAATGTTAGGTCTGATGAATGCCGAATACAGTGGGACAATGACTTCCTTGGACCTAGATGCCATACCTTTGTTTATAAGTTGCACAACATAGAAAGAGTTCCTCAGTACTGTAGACATGTGATGGTCAAAGGCTAGACATTGTGTGTCCCCAAGTCCATGACTATTGGGTCATCTCTTAGGGGTGTGTTGTCAATATGATAGTTACCAGGATTGGATGACTTCCTGAAGGATACTATTATGCATTTATTGCCATTTAGTTTCAGCCCATGGCTCTGACACCAGTTGTTTGTCTGTATCAGCCCTTCCTGGAGAATATTTGTGTCGGTGGGGGAATCTATGACAGTTCCTAATTTGTAATCATCTGCAAATTTAGTCAGCCAAAGGCCATTGACATTGACATGACTTCAGAGTAGTAAATGTCAAAAAGGAGCAGTCCCTGGATTGATCCCTGAGAGACTCTGCTTGTGACTGGCCTCTTTGTTGATGTGGACTCCCCAGTTCTAACTTCCTGGGTACCGTCTGTGAGCCAGCTGGCTATCCACCGGATGACATAAAGGTTTATATCTAACATCCTGAGTTTGTTAAAAATGCCAGAGTGGGATAGTGTGTCAAATACCTTGGCTAGGTCAAGGTAAGCAGTATGAACCATTTTGCCCTCCACTATTGCTTTGGTGGCCTTCTCAAAGAAGTCCACCAGGTTGAGTAGACGTGACCTATCCTTGATGAAACCAAATTGGGTTGGGTCCAGTGTCTGGAGGTTTCCTATGTCATTATTGATCATTTTCATGATTATTCTTTCCATGGCTTTGTATATGAGACTAGTGAGACGTATGGGTATGTAGTTTACAGGGTCTGTAGATGGCCCCCTTTTGTGCAGAGGGATGACTGCTACTGTTCTCCATTTATGAAGCGCAAAGCCTGTTTGGAGGCTACAGTTAAATACAAATTACACAGGGCCTGATAGGTTATATTTCATGCTAATTAGGAAGCATCCTGGGATATTGTCTGGGTCCATTGATATTGTGTTCTTGGCCTTAGAGAGAGCATTAAAGAACTGTTCCCTAGTGATACCAAGAGGAATCATATTTGATGGTATTTCCTGAGGGAAGGTTGAGAGGGAGAAAGGGGTAAAGTTGGAGTTGAATTTGTCAGCCAGTGGGTTTGCAGTATCTTTTGACTCAGTATAGGTGGCTTCATTAACAATGTGCTGTGCACACAACGGTGTATTGCCTTTGAGGTTGCAGACATAACTACAGAATGCCTTGTGGTTGTCCTTGTCCTGGGAAACAAAAGAAATTAACACCAGGCTACTATTTTTTAATAAGATCAGCAGCAGTTAAGGTCATATTTACACAACTCCATACACACAAAAGTTGATTGCCATGAGATTAGAACCTCTTACCTATCTAACTATACAATCTAGAAGACACAATACTTAACACAAATGCCACTGTAGAAGTCTATATAAACTATAGTTTTTGTTCCAACACTAATAGAAAGGAATTGCTGAATTTAATTTTTTGTCTGATAATTGGTAATTAAATTGTTATACAATTAGGATTTTTTCATTTTATATGTAAGGGCAATTATAAATACATGCAGTTAGATGTTATCATCTAAAAGAGACTTGTTCTAAAACTGATAAGGTTATGTTCTCAATGTAGTCTAAATTAAAGTCCTAATTGATGGATTAGTGGATTTCTAGTGTGTAAAGGTACCTCCTTTAATTTTAATTTTTTTCCCTTTTCTGGATTTTGAGTTTTTTCTCACATTATAAAACATTGATGCAACATACTTTGCACAAATCTGTCCCATCTTTTAGTCTTAAAGTGAAAAATTGCAGTAAAATAATAAGCTTTAAGAAAACAAAAAAATCTTTCCACATACTGGTTTCCTTTTCAGCATGTACTATATGCCAAATTTCTAGAAAACTAGTTGCTCATTGTAAATATTTTAAGAATATGGCCAACTGTTAGTCTAATAGTAACCAAAACCCTTCCTTGTTCCTTTTTCCTGAGATGAAATCTTCCATAATTCTGTTTTGCACTACTGCTCTACAGATAACTCTCACGTTGTGCGTACAACTGTACATACCCTTGCTTAATGTCCCATATGCCAGGACTGCATATTTTCCAGTCACTTGCAGCAAGCATCTTTACTGTTGTAGGACCAAAGCAAACTGAGATAAGCATCATTGGGATGAGAGTTTTGTTTCATTTTGAGAACATTTCAGCTAGTAAATGTTAAATAGTTATTTGTACTAATGAATATTTTATATAAATATTTCATGGGACAATTCCAACTTACAGTGGTTTACATTTTATATAAAATCTGACCATGGATGATAATCACATATAGTAATTTTAATCTCATGTTGCAAAAAAAAAAGGTTTTAGATCAAATTTGTCTTTTAAACCTGAAATACACCATCATTTAGAAATGTGAGCCTCATGACATTCATTTTACCTGAAATGCTGTTTAAATTATTTCCACTAGATGTCACTACTAGCCTGACTTTAGCAATGAAACTAACCTGCATTTTGGAATAAAATAAAAGATTTTCTGCTGGTATCTAGCTATTGTCTTCCAAATGTTGCGATTCTGACAAATGTGTGTGCATTATGTTAGTGAAACTTCTCTTACATTATAGACTTCATAACTTATTTGCTTTCATTTAATGAAACAATGTCTGTTTTCCACGTTTGATAGATTTGCATACTTCAAAGTTATTTTCGTGTTCACCCTTTTAAAACACATAATAATAAAGAACCAAGTTTAAATTTGGCAACCAAAGAGTGCTAAATTTAGCAGTTCTGTATGATCAGTTGAAACAAACTATCCTTATCTTTGGATCACCTTAGCTGCATCTTGGTGTTTTCCTTTGACAAATACATGTTTAAAATCTTTTCTCATTTTGTTGAAGAGGGAAAACCATTTTGTCTAAGTTATTTGTTAATCAGGAGAGTGAACTAGTCTGAAGAACTGTTTCAGGTACAAAGCTGACAAAAGGGAAATTATGTGTTTAACATAAGTATGGTTGAAATTAATATAAACATTAATGGTATATGGAGCATCTGTAAAGTAGCAAAACATAGCAATATGTAGTATTTGCAAACAGACTATGAAATAAAACAGGATGTACTGCCTTGGAGGCAGGGTACAAAAATATTGTCAAGGTGCAATGAATTTGGCTTATTCTGGAAGTAACAGTTGAGGCTGTATTAGAATGGTGCGAGTGTGCATACATTCATCCAGAATGTACTCTGAAAGTGAAAAAAGACCACTCATAACATACTATCAGTCATGAAGTATGGCTGGGTTTGAGTGAACTGTGGTGGAACAGTTTTGTATAACTGCGGTAGTCTCAGCAGTAAGGCATGCACACAAGATAAATAAAGGCGGGCTCTTGTGGATGCAGACATTACATTTACATCTAAGCTATAGTTGCTGCTTACAGGCTTAGTCTGATTTGTATGAAAATACAGCGAGTACCTAATGCATAAAAGTAGAATATAAAAAGAATTGTTGTTATTATGTATTATAATAATACTTAGTCATATAATGCATAAGGCTGGAAAAATAGTTGAGTTATACCACTAAATAAAAGTACAGAGGCAGGCTATAAGTAGTCCAGTATGTAGTAACCAAGTGCAACAAAATTTACCAAAGTAGCTGCCAAATACTGTACGTGACCTAAGGAAGGTTTTAGTCCCTGGTGCATAGAAATAGCATAGTGATGACAAATTTATAAGCGGTAATATTGTTCCACTGGAATGTCAGTGATTTAATTTTGCAGTGTAATAACTGATACTGCATTTTTTAAGTGGTTGCGTACCTTCCTCCCTATAACAGCATGCTCCTCACTTCTCACATCTGCTATAATGAGCATTGGTAGGAAGTTGCTTATAAGATAACTTGATATTATAACATTATTTTATCTAGTCTTGATTCTGACCTGCAATTAATTGTACATAAATGTTACATGCTGTCATTTTACTGATGCAAAGTAATTTGCACAAATCTGTCCCATTTGATTGTGGCTTTCTGGGAGTGTATTGCATAGTATTTTTGACAATTTTGCTTTTAGACACAAAGAGGTCCAGGAAAGACATTTTAAGTGTTTTAATGCCACTAGCAATTGCTGATATCTCTTTGCAAATTTCCTGGTAGATTTTAGTACAAGGTGTACATGGCAGGAAAGATAATGCACTTGGTTAGACATTTTTGATTATAGCAGATGTTTTGGGATATCCGGATGGCACATATAGTGTATCATTTTATCTTTGGTGAGTTGCCATGATGGGATTGGAAAGTTCAGACATTAGAATGAATGTAAACTGCATCTAATATGTGTACACTGAATTATATATTTGTCTTATCTAGTACTGAAATTGGGGTTATTCAGGTATCTATTAATCACTGGTTTCTGTGCCCTCTTTCTTAACATGTAGGCAGTTCATTTCAGGAAATAGTTTCTCCACAAGGTATACCATAGAAATTCACATTGGAGGCCACAATCTTATTGTAATTATTAAAAGAATAACAAGTCTTGTTGACTGAGAATGACGGGACTCAGCATTAAAAAGCAACCAAGGCTGTACATCAGAGGAGTAGTTCTCAAATACCCTTGATCTGTGGTAATGGCAGCATTTTGTCTGACATAGAATACTTTCACTCCATGCAAATGGAAAATCTTCCCGTTAGATAACTGGATCCAACAGGTTTTGGAATGTAGCCATAACATAGCACTGCTTTCCCTTTCCTTTCCATTGAGCAATTTACCACCTCCCACCCAAATTCCCAAGAAAGAGCACTGATCCTTTTTTCCAGGAGGTTAGATCACTCTGCTGAAAGCAGTACACACAGCAAGTCCCAGAAGAAGATAAAGGCACTTCCTTCTGATTTTTCCTTATTCTCAAGACAGTAGCATATCTTCATCTTGTTCTGGTTCACAGTACCCATGCATCACTCAGAATATTTCAGACAGTTGTGCTTCACTCCATACTTCACTTGTTTCAAGAAGATGAGAGGTGATGCATTCAGTGGTTGTGTAGAATGTTTGCTAAGTATATCGTTCTTAAAAAGGTAGGACCTATTACGCATTTTTCAAGCCAATTTTCAAGGATGACTTAGGAGCACTGGTTATGTATTAAGTCACACAGTTTTCAAGTGGAGACTGAGGGAACTGAACACAGAACTACAGAATGAACTTTATTAGTAGATCATAGTTGTAGTCATAATCCACTGTGCTGTGCTACCACAACTCAAATAGAATGAAACCAGGTTACCAGTTATGTAGATGGCCTTATTTGTTTATTGTAGAGGTGGTTCCACATGTTTGATTGTTGCAGTTTGCCACATTCATTCCATTTGTCATCTGCAGTTTTCTGTATTGTTGCAGGGCTTAAGTAAAGTGATTGCTGTTCCATGCAGAAAGTAAAGAAATGTGTTATTCTTCTTGTATTATTGGCTTATCAAAGCATCAAGCAGGGGAGTCTTATGGAAAGCAAAAACAGAGATCTCACATCTTTGCAGATTTGGTGATGATTGTCTGTCTCCATTAACTTGCTTGCCTAGCTCAGTCTTTCTTTGGACATAGTTATAGTCATGATTCAGGCACTTCTTTTCTCTGACTAAAGAGTTCAGTCTTAAATGATTTATATGCATCTTGGTTAGAACTTCAAGTCTGCCGCTTCAAAGAGTTGAAAGATTTTTCTGGGCTGTTGACTTGAGGGCGACCATAGAGAATGGCTCCATAGACTGACTCCATGCTTGGGCTCTGTAAACTAGCTATATATTTGGGTCAGCCAATACAACCCCTTCAGTTTGAATGCGATCAAGTGCTCACTGACTTAATGGGTCCTGTAATGATACTACATTTGATGTGATAATCATCTTGCCCTTTTTTCAGTAACCTTTGGAGAAGGTCCTGGTAATTAAAATGCTGCCCTTGAACTGCTGAGTGCATCTCATCTCCCTGAATTCTGTAATATATACATGTATATCTTTAAGGTATTGATAACATTCGCCTCTTTAAAAAGTCCCATAGCTGTATTATGTGGTCTGGTTACTGGTACACAACTGTATTTTCTGAAAATAAAGCTGTTGAAGATGGCAGAACTTGTGTCTCATATTGTTATTATTAGTAGAAAAACTTAAGAAATGCCACGTTGAGCCACTAACAGAAAATGCACAGCTGCTGGAGCACAGATGTGATGTAACCAGGATTTGCAATTCTGTGTCTGCAAGCTTGAAACTTTAGAAAACCAGGTCATGGGCTGTCACAAAACTAAAACGTCTGCGCATAATATTATAGTCAGTGTTCATTTAGCTGAGAAGATAACAGCTCAAAAGACTGGTCTGACACTTTTGAGAAAATAAATCACAATACAAGAAATGTGTAAGCTGATTTGCTATCGCCAGAGAAGGGAAACAAGAGGTTATAATTTGTAATTTGTTTCTCTGTCTAAACAAGCAGTCTTTGAGTGGTTGATGCTTTGGTTAAGAGAAAATGTGAATATGCAATAATGGGGTCTATATTATCTTGTCAAAAGACGTGTTCAGCGAACACATCTTCATGGACAAGTAAACAGTGAACTCTGTAATTGCCGAATGTCCACATCAGCGACTTTTTCCCCAGGGGAAAAAAAGCACTTGGCTGTCATCGGGGATTTGCCCTTTTCCCCACTGTAGTGCAATCTCAGAGTTGGTATATTTAGTTAGGGGGGGTGTGGAGGGCACAGATCCCCACACTGGGGGGTGTGGGAGAGGCAAAGCCCCCCACTATGTAGGGTTTGAACATTTTTTTGTTTATTAGGCCAAGTGCTTTTTCCCCTGGGAAAAAAGTCACTGATTTGGCCATTTGGTGATTACAGAGTTCGCTGTTTACTTGTCGATGAAGAAACACATCTTTCGACAAGATAATATAGACCCCGCAATAATGACCAGTTCACGGTGAAGTGATTTGTTAAGAAAAGGGGAGGGACTACAAAAAGAAAGTACAGTTGTATAAGTAAAGCTTAACATAACAGTAGATGATTGAATGATCACTTCTGCAGTAGCATTAGCTAAATGGATTATATCATGTCAAGGATATAACAGCCAGCCAGCTTCCAAAGCTTCAGGGCACCTTCCATGCACCCAAGCTGTCATGCAGCTTTAGTGGAGCTGACTAAAGGACAAGTTTATGTGTGAAGCCCTTCAGATTTTTCCTGTCAGCAGAGAGAGAGGGAGGCTGAGCCCTGAAAAGGCAATGCTAGGAAAAACAAAAAGAAAAAAAATGTCCACACCCTGGTATAGAAAACACACCAAAAGACAAAGGGGGAGTTGGAGGAAGCACAGCAACAGTGATCATCTAAACATCTACTGCTATGATAAATTTAACACACAACTGTACTGTGTTCACCATACTGAACTTTGCTGCAGTAGCCTTAGAAATATAGATAAATTACCTTAGCTAACTACATTTGGGAGGTGGAAGGATAAGTGTCCAGGATCCCCTGGAGAATGGTCCTAGTAGAGCTTGATCTGAACATAGAGAAAGGATCAAGCTTATTGTACTCTGTGAAAGTATGTACAGAGAACCAAGTAGGAACTTCTAGAATACTTCTGGAATCCAACCCTTTTCAAAAATCCCTGGATGAAGCCAAGTTCTTGGTAGAGTGGGCTTGATACCCCCCCCCCCACACAATGTTTCTGTTATGGAGAGTATAAAAAAAATAATACTAGATTTAGACAACCATTTGGAAATAGTCGTTTTTGACACAAATTGTCCCTTCTTCTTACCTTCACAGAAAATGAAAATTGATCTGAAGATCTGAAATATTTACTTCTGCCAAGATAGTACCTGAGCTGTCTGGGCACATCCCAGGTATAGAGTGTCCTTTCTCCCTCATTTTAAGGTTTAGGAAAGAAAACAGAGAGATGGCCATTTGGTTTAAAATAAACTTGGATATCACTTTGGGCATACAAGCAGTATTAGTTCTCAAAGAAACCCTGTCCCTATGGAAAACAAGATAGGGTTGACTCAACATAATAGCTTGCAACTCAGATACCCTTCTTACAGAGGTCAGAGCAATCAGTAAAACCTTTTTCCATGTTACGAACCTCAAGTCAGCCAGATTAGCTCATTCAAATGGAGCAAGTGTTAGCTTCTCTAACACAAAACTAAGATTCCAAGGAGGGCACCATTTTTCTTGGAGGCCTGTTATGCAAACCTCCTTTCAAGAATATTTTGACATCAGACTGCATTGAAAGAGGGGGATCCATGGGCAGACTTGCTGAAATGGACAATAAATTAACCTTGATACAGGAATAAGACTGGCCATAGGATAATAACTTACACAAATATTTTAGAATCAGAGAACAACTAGACCTGAATCAGTGCTGGTTATGTTGTTGGCACCAACTAGAAAACCTTTTCCATTTGATAATATATGGTTTTCTAGTAGCAGGCTTTTTTACCTCCATTAATACCTGCTACATGCCCACAGTAAACAGATACCTAAAAGGAATTAAGACACTATCACCCAGGCAGCAAATTGACTATGATTGATGTGGTGAATCAAACACCCCTGTTCTTCTGTGATTAGATCCAGTCTGTGAGGAAGCTACTTCCAAAAGAAGGGAGAACCATGTCTGCCTGGGCCAGAAGGGAGTCACCACAATGATCTTGAGGGAGTGCTTCTGAATCTTTAGATGTGCCCTGGATATTAGTGGAAAGGGTAGAAAAGCAGACGGGAACATTCCTGTCCAAGGGAAAGAAAAGGCATCTGTCTTCCAGTCCTTCTTACATGGAGTTCTGGAGCAGACTCTTGCCAGTTGATTGTTCAGAGATAGGTTTACTTGAGGAACTTCCCACAGATGGATCAAATCTTGGAACCCTTTGTGAGGGTCTGTCCTTGCCCTGCTCAGTTTGTCTGCCAAACAGTTTTGCTCTGACGGAATGTAGGGTGCCTGTAGTGTGAGATTAGACTGTGAAGCTCTATCCCAAGCTAACATGGCTAGTCTGCAAAAGGGGTACAACCTGGTTCCCCCTTGATTGTTGATGTACCCCATGACTGTGGTATTGTCTGTAACTAATTTAAGAAGTCCCAGGCACCAAAGATGTTTCAGAGTTGAGTGCCTTGATGAAGGCAAACATCCCCTTGATGTTTATGGGGTTGCATCTGTCCTTACATACATACATACAAATGTTTCAAGCATGGGCATTAATACCCTTCAATCTTGCCAATATACCAAAACACTTGTTCCCATAATAAGTGTCCAGGCTGTTCTTAAAAATATCTAGACTAGTACTTGCTTTAATGTAATTAGGTAGTCTGTTCCATGCATCAGCTACTCTGTCAGAGAACCAATTAATACACTTTTCATTCCTATAGAATCTTCTACATAGGTTATCTGAAGATTCTCTAGTACTTTTTGATAACCCCAAACATTCACAGAGGTAGCTGTCTCTAAATGCTGTATATACCTGAATAAGATTTCCTCTTAGATATCTGTAAGAGACACTGTACAAGTTCAGATATTTTAGTCTTTCATAATAACTTAAATTTTCACATCCATGGATGCCCTTTGTATATTTCCATTGCACTCTTTCCAGTTTACTCATGCTTGTTTTCTTATAGGGTTTCTATATTGTTATTTCATACTCAAGTTTGGGTCTAATGTAACTAACAAACAATGACTTCATTATTTTTGATTTCCTCAACTTTATAAATCTTTTTATACAACCTATAGTTCTATAACTATCATTAACCAATTGGTTGACATGATTAGGAAAACTCATAGCTAAATCCACCCATATACCCAGGTCCTTAAATGAGCCTACAGTTTCAATTACTATGTGCTGTATTAAATAGTCACCTTTCAATTTATGTTTCCCAAATCTCATATGCTTAGTTTTTGATGTGTTTATTAGCATATTATTCTCCTGTGTCCAAATGGTCAAAATAGGCAAGTTATTTTGCAGGCATGCCATATTTGTAACACATGTAATCAGTTTACCCAATTTCAGATCGTCTGCATATAGACTGTAGAACACCTCAGATAAAAAAGTTAGGTCTTAAAGATACAATCTAAATAAGTAAGGTCCTAGGACAGAACCCTGTCCTTGGTGTCCCAACCCCTCCCCCCACATTTTTATCCCACCTGAAACTGCTCCCCAAGCAAAGTATCTGTGGTGACTCACTGCTTTGGAGCAAGGAAGGAAAAGGGAAGACCTGGATTTAAGGATATCCGTTGTCTCCACCAAAAGATTTCTCTTTTGACAAACTCCAGCACTGGGATTTGAAAAGATAAAGGGTGTTGATGCTGGGACCAAAGAGATTTCAGATACCACTGTAGCTTCTTCATGTGGAGTCTTGCCAGGGGTATCATGATAATCATAGATACTATGAGACGCAAAATCCTGAGGTATTCCCTCACAGTGACTGAAGTCTGAGAGAAAAACTTTAGGAAGACAAGCTCCCTTAACTAGCCATTCTGACTTGGGCTGTGCATGGCATAGAGAAGGCTACCAAATTCTTCCCCCCGACATTCCTTTTTAAATGTCTGCTTACCAACATTTTGTTGAGACTGCTTATTTTGTTTTTTTTTGCCAACCCTGGATGAGGGGTTAGAGATGCCATTAGAAAATTTGGGAAAGGAGAGATGAAAAATATTAGCGCTCCCCTTTATCAACTTACCCTTTGCATCACACTTTTGATAACCTTTGCAGCAGAGGAACCAAAAACTAAATCTCTATCCAAAGGAGAATTTAAAGTCTCATTTTTCACATAACTTGGGAGGTTCTGATAATGTAGCCAGGCAAACTTTCTCAAAATAGTGCCAGCGGCCATAGCCCTGGAAGAAGTATCAACTGAATCATACACATGGTGTAAGCATTGAGTTGTGACCTGTAAGATGGAAGAAACTAAAATTATTTAAAGCAGAATTTTCCCCACAAGAAGAAACTGGAGACAAAACATTCATCATGCTTTCACAATTTATCAGAATAAACTAACACATGAGACTGACAATTCAGAATTCTGAAAATCAAAGTTGCAGAAGCTTATACCCCCCCCCCCCCATACTTACCAGTAATCTTCCCATCCATGTCAGAAGCAGTAGGATTGTAATGAACTAAATTGTTTAGCAGCAGTAGGATTAACTAAAGCTATAGCTGCAGGGTTAGGTTTCGGCTGAGTGTATATAAACTTAAAAGATTGATGAACTTTATACATTCTGTCTGTCTTTTTAGGGGCAGCAGGCTATCAGGAAAACTGCAGCCAGTGCCACACACATCCTCCAGAGTTGACAAGTGAAGGTTCTGGAAATTCTCTGTAACAGCTCATAGTATTTCTGAGGGACTGAATGTTCTCCCACTAAAAACACTGGCATATTCTGGAAGTAGTTTCAGAGAATGCAGAAACTGAGCTCTTGTCCGAGTCTGAATCAGAAAACTGAGGAGAAAATCCTGTATCTGTCCATTCGCCTTCCTGTCCAGATTCAGAATCTTGAATCTCTTTAGGAAAATAAATATCCCCTCTTACTTTTGCCAGAAATCACATAGGACCATTAGCCTGAATTAAACTCTAAGCAAGATCCAGATACCTTTTCCATAATTGCAAATTTAAAAACATGGTCTGGCCAGACCATGGTTTTAAATTTCTAAGTTTTTAAATTCATAATGTTGCAAATTTGCAATTATGGAAAAGGTAATCCCCTAATGAATGTGGTGGCCCATAGCAACTTAAGTTGGAAGAACATATATTGGCAGCTCACACTTTATGCAAGTTCTTGGCCAGGGATTAATAACCAGATTTTTATTAGCTGTCTTTTAAAACTAAGAGCTTTAGAAAGATGATACTGCTACCTTTTTTATCAGACAGATTTTCTCAGTGTAGCATTTACTATTTAATGATTGCTCTTACAAAAAACTATTTATTGTTGTATGGTAAAAGAAAGTTTTACAGGTTGATGTATTCAGATATTCAGCTTTTGATTTTTGTTACTTCAGTTTTGAACTTCTTGAATATGTTGCCTTAATGTATGATTTGTTCAGGGGATTTGGCTGTCACATGATTTCAAGCTGATCACATGATTTTTAAAAAAGTTGCCACATGACCTTTTAGAATTGTACTTAAACAGTGTGTGTGTTTGTTTCACTTCATCTGAAGAAGTTTTATTATAAAATAAAACAAAAGTGATAATATTACGTTTTAAGATGTTGAGCTGGATTTGACGGAATCTCTGTGGCCTTGCCTGTGTTTAACTATAGCAGCATATCCTCCTTGTTAAGATACTGACACATGAAGCTACTAAATGCATTAATTTAAGAAACCCCAATATTACCTGTAGCTTCTTAAATGAATACTGCTATTGCACGTGTACCCCATCCGTAACTTATGATTGCACACACTAACAGCTTGTACCTGAGACAACCATCCTAATTATGGCTCTGGAGGAGTTGGTGAAAAAGCATGCCAAAAGATTTTGCGAGATCTATAAATATTGCTTCTGTCATCTGGGTTTGTCTATTCTCATTAAGACATCATCTGTTAAAGTCCATTGTGCTATGATTGTGCTGAGGTTTTCTCAAAATGCATGTTGGTTCCTGGATAGTAATCATTGGGCAGAAATGTAATCAGAATGCTGGGTGTAACCCACTTTTTCAAGTATTGAGAGTAGAGATATAAACAAAATCTGAGCAGAAGCTGGGCTGCTTGTTTTTGTAATTGTTTTAATTATTGCATTATTTAGGGGAAATATTTTGATAGCAGGAAAGGTTAATGGATGTATTTAAGTGGACAGATTATATGTTTAGCACATGCCTTAACAAAGCAGGAATGTAGATTGCCTGAGCCTGGAGGGATGTCATTGTGGATTCCCTTGAGTATGTTCTTACATCGGTTGCTGTGATTGTTTTGAAGTAGAACAGTGGGATGAAGTCAGGTGGATTGAAGTCTGATGGTACAGAATTTGGACATATAGGAAGGAGCATTGGGTGATGGTTGAATTCAGTGCGGATGGATTCATAGAATCATAGAAAAGACAAGGTAACTGGGCCATGTGCTCATTTACACCTGGCCAGTACCCACCCTTAGACCTTGCCTTACTTTTTCAAAGAGCAATATGCCAGCCATACCAGTGGAGAATTTGTTAATACCCATCCAGTTGCCTAAGTCCTTTTTAAAGGATAGTAGTGTGTTACTTTGCTTGATCTAGAGTAGACACTTATTCCAGAAAAGGTGTTCTGGAGTAAGTGGCCCTATGGTGGTTATATGGGTGATCCTAGAAGCTACAGAAACATAACCCTACCTATCTACCTGTTTGCAGTCCTGTAGCATCTTGTGTAGTCTATTGATTTTATTACTAGACATAGCACTGTATAAAGATTTGCTGTGACACAGAACTCATTCTGTAACCATATAAAACTAGATTGATCCTGTTTGGTTTCCTGTAAATCAAAACTGTGATTTCCTGAGCTCATCATGCTTCCTGCTACAGAGTTTGATTTACTTATTAAAAATTACAGACCATTAGAGGTGTTTGATTTTAACATATATCAACCCAAATACTGGTCTCATTGCTCTTGTAGCCACATTATAAGTGCAGGGCACATTTCATAACTTTAAACTTTCTTCCACTGCTGTTAAACTTTTAAAAGCCTTCTTGCAGAGGAAGTAGAATCCAAGCCTCATCTCTCAGCTCATGGTTACAATGATTGTCTGACAGCTAACCAGTTGTACCACTATGGTAACTTGACCAGATGGTTTTCCACAGTAGAAAGTGGTTAAGATGTCCACATAACCATCGCTCCCAGATCTGCAGACCTGTAAGCTTGGCTTGTACTACATTATACTGATATCATTATTATATCAGAATATGGCTATTAACTGACATTGTTAATTCAAGAAAATTAACCAATACCTCTCACATATTTAGGCAGTATAGTATTACAGGAAGTTCCTAGATAAGCGAAGTGTCATTCTGCTGAAAAGAACACAAAGAAACCTCACTCACACTATATATATATATATGATACTAGAGCAGTGGTGACAGAAAGGATGCTGTCTACAGTAACATTTAGAGGGCATAAAGATTGTCACTTATTTCTATCTAAAATCACACAAAATTAAAGCTCTTAGTACTAATATATATATATATATATATATATATATATATATATATATATATATTTAATATATATATATATATATATATATATATATATATATGTATAAGTGTATATATATATATATATATATATATATATATATATATATATATATATATATTTATACTTATACTTATACACATAGAGTGTAGGGCACTGGATCGAATGGACAGTACTCCAACATCCATTTGATCTACATCATAATGTCAAAGTCACCAATATCAACACATTCTGCACATGCTCTGGGATTACCCTGGAGCAGACTAAATCAATGGCAAGTGTTTTACAGGGGCACAAGCCCCCATGACCCTACAGCCTCTGCTAAGCATATATACTTACTCAGAGATCACGCTATCTCCAGGAAAAGGAAATATTTCCCTTCTCGAGGATTGTCAGTCTTGCACACCTGTTGACCACCTGTCTGGGTTAACCAAATAGAGTTACTCTACTAGGTTTCAGGGCACTGTCCATTTGATTTAGTGCCTGACGCCCATATAATACTTCTTTGATAAAATATGCACAAACATATAAAAAACGAAATAATAATTCTGGTTGATTTCATCTTAAACAGGTTGAACCCATTAAAGAGATTTTTTGAGCTCATATTCAGAAATAACAAAAATTAATTCATTACTTTCTGTAGGAAATCCAAACACAGCATTGTGATTAGTTTGACCTAAGACACAACACAGAATGGTGAATGTTAGTGTTTTTACCATGTATAGCTTAATAGTAACTACACGACATGGTGTGAGTAATGCAGGATTTAACAACAGTTAACATGATCTGATCATGAGGGCAAAGCCCGAGGGATTAAACAATGCCATCTGTGAGTAAATCCTGCATTATACACACACTGAAGTGGATTATTGCTATTGTACATTGTCATTCTTAAACAATTCTTACATTTTACAAATAATGTCATTGTATAAAAGGACTTTAGTCTGTGGTTGCACAGTACATTACTGTCCTACCTGTTTTTTCTTTTTTTCTTTTTAAGGGTCTGATGAGGAATATTTTATGGAGTCTAAATAGTCTGTGTCAGTGTACATTTTCTTAGAGTGGGCAATTGTTTGCCTCATAGTTTTGATCTGTTCTTCATAAAAGTTGTGGTTTGCTGGTGTACCAGTAAATGAAAATTATACAATGACCCCTCATTAATATTCCAAAACATGCACACTGATTGGCTAGTGTGCCCGTTGTAAATCCCACAATATACCAATGGAAAAAGGTCCGGTCGCCCGGATTTTTTTTCCATTGATATAAAGTGCTAAAAACATTTTTTTTAACAAATAAAAAAGAAAAAAAAGAAAAAACAGAGCAATGGAGACTTTCTTTTCTCCTTTGCTTCCATTTCAAAGCATTGATGTACTGGATATGAGTGGGATGCAACTCCCATACGCATGCTCAGTACATCAAAACAAGGAAGCAGTGTACCACAACTAGCGGAAGAACAGTAATGCGCCATTATACAAAGACATTATTTAAGAAAAGTAAGTATTTTTTTTCTTAAATAATGTCATTCTATAATAGGAATAACTGACTCCGTGGTTGTGGTATATTGAAATTTACCCATGGTTGGCTTTATTTAATCACTCGGGCTTCACCCTTGTGATTAAACCACACCAACCATGGGTAAATCTTCAATATACCACACCATGTTGTCGGTTATTGCTTAAATATCTCTGTTTTGGTACATAGCAGGTTGCGAGATATGCCATGGAGACAGTTATAAGGATATTCCTGGCATCAAAATCTATGAGTTTTATTTATGATTTTTTTTTTTAAACGTGTATGCTCTTCTGCTCCATGGAACAGTTTACTACTGAGGGATAGCTTTTTTTTTAATATTAAATTCTCTGCATAGTGATGAGGAGAAAGTTAGTTGACAGAACTTGTTCCTATGAAGAAAACTCAATTTATAATGAACATACTGATTGGTTTGTCCAATTAGCGTGCATGTTTTTGAATGTGAAATTAGTTTTATTTTATAGTTAATGATTGCTTACCCATTACATGTATGTGCTCATGTAGACAGCCTTGACACCAACAACCCATCATTATTTTTAGGTCACCAGTACTACAATGTAGCCATACAGTGAATGTTGACAACTGCATAGTTTTTCACTATGAATTTTTGGTGCTGATAGGCAAATTGTAGGTTCATTTTAGCCAGATGCACAAGTGTGTGTGCTGTGCAATGACATTTACCTTAATAAACTTACCTGAACCAGCAGTGCTGATGTACTTTGAGAGACTTTAAAAGCATGATTTCCACTTATATTTATCCATGCCAGGTTTACAGGTGAGGTTTCTCCAAACATTTCAGCCATTTCCAAAATAGTTGAATCTGTCTGGTTTGGAACTATATGCAGAGAAAATGGTAAGTTGATTAGTTTGGTCTGGTAAAGTTCAATAAAGAGTAGGCACTATGTCAGCTCATACTGGAGTACTCCCAGTCCCAAAACCTGCTAGAACAACGCAGAAGGGAAGTGGACATTTGATTGCTATCCCAGTGAAAAATATCACCCTGAGACCAGACAGGGAGATCTTTCAAGGGGAGTCTGAGGCTTCCAAACCACTAAAACACTACTGTAAATGTAAATGATGGAGAAGGAAACAGATGATGAGAGTGTCATAGTGTGAGGACTATGGAATGTAAGAAAGTAGCACATGTTGCAGACCACACATTCATTTTATAGATACAGTGTTATTTTAAGCTATTTGCATAAATAAAGACATCTTTTAGAAGGGGTTATAATCACTGATTTTCTTAATCTGCAATTTCTGCATGAGATGGGCTGTATTTTTCTTGTTTTAGCATTTCTGAATTTTAGGACAGGTGGTGGTGTACAGGTTGCCAACTATGGGTTTCTTGGGTGAGGTACTCAAGTCAAATTTTGGGGGTAGTTAGCCAAGCAAAACCCCCTGAGGTTCCTGTTGAGCCACATGTGAACTTGAACTTACAGAGGTTTGTACAGCTCTCTGTACAGTATGTGTTGGTAAATATTTTTTCTGCATTGTAGATTCAGAAACTTCTAGTTTCACTATATTCAGATACTCATAACAGACGGACATCAGATATTCAGAAGTCAGAGTTTGCTGTGTAGAAATATAGTATTAGCTCTCAACTGCCATTTCCAGAAACTGGTACTGTCTGATAAAGTTCAGCAGCATGTTATCTATTATGTTTCCACTTAAATTGCCTTAAAAATGACATGTAGTACCATCACTCCAGACCTAGGGTAATAAGTGTTACCCAAACGTCTCCCTGTTATAAATTTAGAATATGGCCCAGCAGAATTTACTGTTCGTGGACATAAATGAGCTGCCAGCACAAAAAGGCAAACTTTACATGAAGCTATCACCATTAAAATTACAGAGTGATGTTTTCAGCGTACTTCAGAGTGACAAAATAATTCCTCCCTTGTGGAAATTTTCTGTAATCTCACCTATACTTAAACAAGGAAAGGACAATAAGTTAGTTTCCACATATAGACCTATTTCATTATTAAATATGGTGTATAAAATATTTACTTGCATCTTTGCTACAAGATTAAGAGATAATGTAGATAAATTAATTGATAAAGATCAAACAGGATTTATAGTCAGTAGATTAATGTGTGTTAATATAAAAAGGGTAGTAATTATCTTAGATTTAGCAACAGGAATAAACAGGAAATTTGCCATAATTAGCTTAGCTATCGCTTTTGATTCTGTATATTGGAACTACTTGTTTAAAACTTTAGAAGCAATTGTATTTCCAGAACAATTTAATGGAATATTAAAAACACTTTATAGAGACTCCAAAACATATGTTAAAATTGGATATTACATTTCTCAAGGATTCACTGTAAACAAAGGTGCAAAACAAGAGTGTACCTTGTCCTCTTTACTATTTGCATTAGTTATCAAACCCTTATTTAATAATATAAGAAGCAATGAAAAAATTGATAGATTATCAATTAACAAGGATTGTCAAACTAAAATACAGCTTTTTGCAGATGATATTTTAGTAACTATAGGTGATTTAAATTATTAAATCAAAGAAATAGATGAGGAAATTGAAAAGTTTCAAGAAGCATCGCTGCTGAAATGTTATAATATTAAAAATTAAACATTAATGTTAGATTACATGATAATAAATGTAAATATAAATATAAATATAATCGGGAAGGAAGAGACTAAAATAGGAATAAAAATCTATCAAGATGTGAGTAAAATTATTAATAATAATTTTGAAACAAATAATTGAAAAAGTGTTAATTCTCATTAAAAAATAGAATGAATGTTTTTTTTTTTTTTACTTCTGAGGATTGGTTAGTACTTATTAAAATGATTATATTACCCAAGATTATACTGTATGTATATGTATACATATCACATTCAATAGCTTTAATACCTGGCAAAAAAAAAAAAAACTAAAAGAAAATTGAAAAAATGTTAAGTGCGTTCTTATGGTATCATAAAAAGCCAAGAATTGCTCATCGAAATCCTATTCGATTATGGGAGTACGGTCGTATTAGGTTCCCAGATGTACAATCTTATTCTATTGCTGCAGATTTTAAGGCTATTATACTCTGGCTAGAATCAACTTACACTAGTCAATGGAAAAGCATTCAGGAGCAGATTACAAAGTTTATCAAATATGAGACATTAGAAATATGTAACAATCCTTTCATCTGGTTAATAAAATTTACCTTCGAAGGAAATTTATTTTAATCTTTAAACTCTGCATACGTGAAATCAATTCTTTAAACATTTAAGAAATATGTTTCTAAAAATGCATTAATATAAAAATGGAAATTTTTGTGCTTTCCCATTTCACACACCTTTAGATTTAAGGAAACTCAGAATAATGCTAAAATGAATTTATTAAAACGAATGGATTAGTGTTATGGTCTGATTACTTTGAAAAAAGAAAAGCTAAGTCACTAGAATATTTAATGAAAGATTATAAGTTGAATGACTATGTTAACCAATTAATATTATCAATCATTAACAAATTAAATGAATTTGTAGATGATATGAGTGCAGAGGATCAGAACACTATTCCCTCATTATTTGAATATATAAATGCTACCATCAAAGATAAATTGACCTACAAAGGAAGCTTGTCCAAGTTATATAAGTTAATTATAAATAATAATAATTTCTGATAAACAATTCTGGAACATTTTACATAGCAGTGGATTGAGTGACTTTGGCACTTCCCTTCAACATATATGTAGTGTCAGGCGTTTTAATCCCAGTCATGAACTGTACAGGTATTACAAGTTATGCTGATTTTACAGATGTTCTATGAAGTTTGTTGTTACTTTTTACATGTCATGTCAGTATTTATCACAGACACTGGTATACAAATCTTTGCATTACACAGCAATCCATAATGTTTATTTTGACATATGCTGTTCACATAATGAAATACATAAATGTGTTCAACTATGAATCGTGTGAGTATCAATGTTTTTTAGATGGCCAACTGTCCTGGGGGTAACTCCCCCCCCCCAGGAAAATGACATCATAATTAATGCTCTCTACCAACATGGAAAGAGACTTCTAGGCCATTCAGGTGATACTGTTTGGAGAAATGAAATCTGGAGAAATGAAATGTGGATGGACCTCACCAACATGATCAATGTTGTTGGAGGATGCAACCAATCCCATGAGGCCTGTAGACAATGCTGCTTGGACATGATTCTTTGTGCAGCCAACAGAGTGACACATTATGAGAGCTCTAAAGATACCACTGGCAGTGGACCACCACTGACCCCCCAATGACATCACATTTTTTTTGGCCTCACTGCATACAGCAAGAGGGGAGCAATGAATCTCTGGTGGTGGGACTGAAACTGGGGTTCCAGGATGGACATGTATGTATTTATGTTCATTACAGGAATGTGTATTGTGACACGCATTGCATATTGCTTTAGCATGCATATTCATGTATTGCTATGTTTGATTTAAAGCAGCAGAGTTGAGCAGTGAACACAGTTCCACACAGTGTGAGGACGATGAACATAAGTATAAATATATATTGATGCAACTGAATTAGAGACAGAGCAGTCCAAACAACATTTGTAATGCTGTTTGCATTAATATTCACAGGTCTATGTACTATGAGCCTACACCAGGGATCGGCAAGTGCCTCTATACTGTTACTGTGAAAACTACCTTTTTAGTGCCGCCACCTCATTTTATGGTGATGCTGTTTACTGTTATATTGTTGTTTCCCTACCATTTAACACTACAGCTACATCCATTGGAGGGGCATGCCACACATTATCAAGTGCAGAAAGACCAGTAATGTTACACTACAGTTGTGAGAGCTTTCAACAATGTCTATCACATATGATGCCTGACATTTTTGTTAATATTTGTCAATACAGGCCCTTCTAGTGTACAGTTGAAACATCCATCACATCAGTTTTTGCAGCCCATATTACTGTGTTGTGTATGCGATGTTGCCAGCATTCATTTTGCTAAGTACATGACTGTGCTGTCTTTTTTCTTTACTTTCCCACTGCAGGATACACAGTATATATATATATATATATATATATATATATATATATATATATATATATATATGTATATATATATATATATATATATATATATATATATATATATATATATATATTAGCCTTGCAGCTTTGAAGCACGTATTATAAGTTAGTGGATGACACACGGAAATATCCATTTTTGTCTGAGATGTTTCTGTGTCTACTCCTGTATATTTTATGTTACAAATCCCATGCAGCGTACATTGGGATAGTTGGCATTTTTAATGTATTTTTTATCATAACTGAGTCAGTTACATTCCATAACTGTGCTTAACCTTACTGCACAGATTTTATTATATTTCTATGCAACTGTCAGTATTCTTGAATTGTGATAATCTTTTCATAACTTTGGTAGTGTACAAAGTGATTGGACAACCATTTCTCATTAATTACAGATTACTTGTGCATTTCTATAGTGCACTGTTATAACTGCAATATTCCATTGTGTGCTGAGCTATTCTGAATTTCTCATCATACATTAACACAGTACGATGCTATCTGCACGATTTGTGCTGAAATTAGGATACTGCACTGGATTCCATGAACTTTATAGAACCCAGCTCCTGATCTTTAGTGCTGCTTTGCTAAGATATATTGCCTGCCATTCCAGCTTGTATGTGTGTCTACCTTCTTACTGAATCTAGCAAAATATATCTTCAGAAATATATTACATCTCAAAACCATTTTCCTAGGTGAGTTTTAAAATATATAACTGAAAAGCTGACTTTATGCTTCTTGGTGGTAATGCTCATCTGTGTAATTTCTCTTGAAAGATATTTTGTTAGCAGTTACTTTGTTTATAAGGAATTCTGAATTGTAGGCTTTAATGTGTAAAGAATCCTGCAGTATTTTTCATAAGGATATGATTTCTCTGAAAACAGACCCATCTTCTACAAATGTCCAGCTTCCTTTATTTTTTTTAAACATGAATATATAGTAAAGGAAGGGGTTCATATCTGTTCACAAGCAACTTAGGTAGTACTTTCAAAGGACTAAGACCATCAAACAGACTTAACAAATTTTTGTTTCACTTTAGAAAGACAGAAAAGGAAGGCCAGTTATGAAATAATCTCTACGTAGGTGATAAATTGTGTTGATTCTGTATTGATGGGTACAATTACTTCATTATATTAGTGCAGAAACTATCTCTACAGAACATTTTTTTAAGAAATGTCTCAGCTGAGCTTATCTGAAAAGTTCTTGTTTGGGTTCTTATTCTCCAACAATTACAAGTTAGATTGAGAGCTGTCGTTAGGTCAATGAATACCCCCCTTCAATTCCTCCCCATTAGTGCCTGTCCAGTCAAAGTTGAGGACCAAAAGAAAGGCCTTCAGCCAAAGTTGAGGACCAGCAAAGATCCTCACAAATTAACATAATCAAACATTATACCTCACAAATATTGCTATATATCACATAACCTAAGCAACATTACATAAATTATTCAATTCCTGCCCCCTTTTTTAAACAAGAAACATCTTTATTAAACCATCACGTATGACATAAGTAATCATACATTTATATAAATAAAAACAAACCACACCAGCACAATCCTATTGCAAGCATTTTATATCACAAATCATACTGAATGGCGCACAGCAACAGTTATCCCGCTCCACAAAGGGGGAGTCACCACTGATCCCGGGAACTATCGACCTATTAGCCTGATGAGCCTGGTCTGCAAGGCCATGGAACGTATCATCATGGAACTCATAAACAAAGACATTGGTAACCTCCAAACTCTGGATCCCACCCAGTTCGGGTTTGTGAAAGGCAGATCATGCCTCCTGAACCTGATCGACTTCTTTGAGGCAGTCACCAAAGCTGTGGATGAGGGTAAGGTGGTGCACACAGCCTATCTTGACCTTGCCAAGGCTTTCAACACCATCCCCCATTCTGGAATTATAGCTAAACTAACTAAACTAGGTATAAATCCCTATGTCACAAGATGGGTTGCCAACTGGCTCACTGACAGAACCCACACTGTAAAAGTTGCAGACTCCAAATCTGACCTCAAAGCAGTGACAAGTGGAGTATCACAGGGTTCCGTCCTGGGACCTCTCCTGTTTGGTATCTACTTCTCTGAAGTATAGGCTAACACAGAAGGCCTCTGGCTAATGAAGTTCGCAGATGACTGCAAACTAGGAGCCATAGTCAAGTCAAGTCCCCAAATGATGTGGACATCCTACAGAAGGGCCTCACTGAGACAGATGCCTTGTGTCAGAGCCATGGCCTCAAGCTCAATGCCAAAAAGTGCAGTGTCATCCCCTTTGGTAAAAACTCTGTACCCATGAACTACCACATAGGCAGCAATCTACTTAACACCGAATGCGTGATAAGAGACCTTGGGACCCAGGTAGACAGTAGTCTCTCCTTTGATAGTCACATCGCTACAGTAGTCAGGAAGTCCTTCATTGTGGCACACCTCATCATAAAAGTGTTCTCATCCAGGAAAAAAGAGGTCATTGTTCCCTTCTACTCATCACTCATTAGACCCATTATAGAGTACAATGTCCCTTTTGGAATGTACCTCACAAGACATCTGCAGCAGCTGGAAAGGCCACAGAAGTACCTCACAAAGAGGATTACTGGCCTCAAACAAATGCCCTACACTGACTGCCTCAAAAAACTCCAGCTTTACTCTGTAGCATATCGCCTACTCCGAGATGATCTCTGCCTAACATATAAAGCTATGTCAAACCCAGAGCTGTTGGACATGCTACACCTAAAGAAATCCCAATCCCTCCGAGCTATATGCTCTAGGGATCTAAACCTTGTCACCACTATAAACAGGACACACTGGAGGGATAGATTCCTGTCCTAGAGACTTCCTATACTCTGGAACAAGCTACCCATCTATGTCAAGCAAAGTTCTTCATTAACACTCTTCAAGAAAAATCTTGATGAGTGGATGGGAAATAGGAAATGCACCCCTGGGATCACTTCTGTGTCTCTGCTGGACAGTTGCACAGGAAAATAACTTTCTTGGGTTGCGTAAGCTATGGAGCCTTGCTGGCTAGGCTTACGTAGGCCCTTGGGCCAATAGCCTAGTACCTACCTATGACACACTCCCAGTTGCAAACATTATACATCACTTATAATCTACCCAATAATTTTAAGTCAAACATTGCATAGATCATTTAAGTCCTGCCTTCTTTTAAACCTCATTGCTCCCCTGTATGTATTGTTCCGGGAAGATAGTGTAGCATATATAAGGCTGACATATGCTTAATGTGTCCCAGGTGGCTAATAGTACACATATTTTGTGTCCAATGGGATGAAAAGAACATACATTCCTCTTGATTTAACTTGTTGGCAACAAAGTTTGGCTAAGCCACATATGACTTCCCTTTCCACATGTTATCTGTCCACTTGAGTGATGAGGTACTGGTGTGTAAGTTTCTAATGGTGCCTTCTTTGATGATGATATTAGTGGTATGATGCCTGATAGTGGCCACTAACATATCTGTAACAGCTGTTGTTACTCCTAGCATACTCATTACCTTCTACACCAGAAATCCCTGGTGTTCAGTCAGAGTATGTTTATGGCACAGTACAGCGCTTCTGTTTTATATGTTTTTTAGTCAATCTACCATGTTTGATGTAAGCATTTGAATAATCTATGTGCCTCATTTGCTTGGGATTACTCATTTCCATATTATTATGCAGCCATTTGCATGCACTGTATACCACGCTGTTTTCCCCCTTGCGTGGTCACACTGTCTGCAGTGGCGGATCCAGGAATTTGCAAAAGGGGGGGTGCAGTCTGGCTAACTGACTATTGGGATAGAAATGGGAAAGTGGGACACTGAGTTTGGTGGTTGTGAAAAGATCACCTTAAGAATCTGCAAAAACATGCGTGGAAAGACGTTAGTTTACATTCAGTTGCACATGATTTTGCTGTGGTTGTGGTAGTAGAAACAGGCACATGTACAGATATATGTTTAAAATGTAGATAAGTATGTGTGCATGTTTGCACAAGTATAAATATGGAGGTACCTGATACCTGTCAACTGTCCAGAATTTGCAAAATGTGCAAATTTTTGCCTCATATTTTGTATCTGTGTCTCAAAAAAATTGTGCTTTTTATGACAATTCAGAGGGCTGAAATCACATTTGAGTTTCATATTTCAGATCCTTTAACAGATACACACTAAAGCAAAACCTGTAATTCTAGCAAATTCACACTTTTTAAAAGCAACACTTAAAATCTGTCCATGACTTGTGGGCCTCAGTCCCTGATTATTTTTGTATTTGTCCAGACTTCATTGTCTGAGGCTGAGAGGTATTGTATTCATTGGAGTTACCAGGTTAAAACATTGAATAAATATTTTATTATATGTGCTATTTTCCAGCAGTTTAACAACTTCTTCTATGCTATGTTTATAATGTAGTTTATAACAATTATCAAACTTTTTCCAAGATAAGTTTTCCCACCAATGTTCAATATTTGTATACAGCTAAAGATGAGAACTGCAACTGGTAGACAAGTTGATTTAAATAGTTAACATTTTATTTCATCTGGCATGACAGAACTATTAGGAGTATAAGAACAGTCTCCAGGCTGAGACTGAAACCGGTCCATTAAGATCAGGGCTCTAACCAGGTCAACAAATTAAATTGAATGCAGTGCAGTAATACATATTTTCTTTCTTTTTTTTGTTTTGACTTAACTCCTGAGGTAACAGATATTGCAAAAAGCAGCAGCAGCACTTCAGCAAAGACATTATCAAAACAACCACACATTTAAAAATAAAAAATCACATCAACGAACAGATGTAATGAAACAACAGTGAGAAAGAAAAGTCACACCTGCTGGATTCTAATTGAAAGGTGTCCTGGGCCAGTAAAATCTAAGTTTTTACAGCTTCTGTGTAGTTTAATAAATACAGAGAAACTGAATATGTTCATAAAAGAACTGATTATCCAATGAACTGAAGTGCTGGTATAATAATACATCCCAACTTCTTAGCATACAAAATCTGGACTAAGCCAAAAATGGGGGACCAAAGGCCCAAAATAGGGACAATTTTTAAATATTACTCCTATAAATGTAGACAATTGATAGAATAAAAGGTTTTGTGTGAGTATACATTTTCTGATGGATTTGAAGTCTGAAACTCAAGTCATTATTTAGTGACATCAGTCCTCAATGATTTGCCAGAAAATCCACAAATTTTATGAGGAACAGATGAAACATATGAGGCAAAAATCTGGAAATTCTGTGAAAATCTGGACAGTTGAGAGGTATGATTTTGTTTTTGTATTTCTGTTGTTAATTTCAATGTGCAATGTGATCTCTTCTATTATGTGAACTTTTGATTATTTTTCTATTACCATGTTTAAACAAGTTTATAGCTGAAAGTAAAATCAAATAAAACAATCTTAATGATTGATTCAAGTCTTATTATACTATATACACTAAAGTAAGCAGTGACATCTTGAAATCCCAGTCTCATATTACTGTGACCTTGACAAAATGGAACTAATAATGGTCCAATGGCTAGAACTACCTCTCGCTTTACGAATACATTTATCCTTACATGTTTAAAAGCCAAAGACACCAGAAATGTCTGGGGTAGTAAAAGAGGAAACAGTGTTTGAAGAGTAAGCATCCAAAAGTGGGGGACCTTGAGAAAGTTGTTGAGCAGGGAGATGTCCAAAATAGGTCTGCAAATGCTTCCTTTTGAGGAGCCAGGAACATGCTGGAATAAAACTCTTTTCCACTTGGGATGGGGGGGACAGGCTGAATGGTTCCTTGATTTAAAATGGACCCTAGGATTTCTGGGAAATGAAGCTGATCTAGAAGAGGTTGAGGAATCCCTGAAAAAGGATGGAGAGACTTCCATACCATGAAGTAACCCTGACAGATGACAGAAAGAGCACAAGAGTCTGAAGTAATGAGAAGCCAATTAAGAAGACAAAGGGAAAGCCAAATGGACAAAGGAACATGGTATAACGGAAGTGGGGGGCAAATTATCAAACAGAAGCAGTCTTATCAGATAAGAGGCTTCTGGACCACAGAAGTCTGAGAAGCCTTAGTAGAGGAGGCTCACCTAACACCCTTCCTGCCCTTGGAGGCCTGACACAGTTGCAGACAAAAGTAGATCCAGAAGGATCATTCCTCTGAAACTTAGGGATAAGAGATGCAAAAATATATTTAAGGTTCTGCAAGGCTTTGCCTTTCTCTTGAAGAGACTTAAAAAAGTAAGCAGCAGCAGCCCCAAAAAGATATTTATTAAGCATCCAACAACTTGGCCTTAATGACCTCAGACAAAGACTGGAGACAAAGCCAACAACAGCGCTTCATGAAACTGGAAGATTTTGAAACACTGCAAAACTTACCATTTGGAAGGTTAGAATTATAAGATGAGTGGAATTCATTTTAGACCATCTCCTTTCCTGAAAGTTAAATTGAATGCATACGTGTCAAGCTACTTTGTCAGGGTTTGTGACGGATTTACATGGACATTATAGATATAAATTAAGCTGAAGCAGGTTAGTATGTGTGTGACTGATTGCTTACAATTTGCAGAAAGAAGGGAGGCATAGGTCGCAACACAAATCAAATCCCTACAAAGTCATTTTTTTAAGTAAGAGTCCCACTGAGTGCAAAATGTACTGATGAATATGACCAGCCACTGAAATATTCTATTAGTATACCTAGATCTAGGCTTCCCTCAGCAGTAAGCATATTTTGACATTTCCATGTGCATATTCCAATGGAAAAAAATTCAGGTAGAGTTGCAGATGAATTTGGTTTCAAAGCATTTTGTTACTCTGGGTTTTACCACATTTGTATGTGAAAACTACTTGGGCAGCACATTTTTGGAGTAAATGTTAGCAACAAATGTGATGCTTAGGATTTGTAGAAACATTCAACAACTGAGGCTGTACATCTCATGTCATCACACCACTGTCAGAATTCTTTACAATAGTCAAGGTGTGCAGGAGCACATATTTTAGGACATTTGTCTTTAAATGCATATCTCAAGGATTATTGCATATTCTGTTTAAAAAAAAAGACAATGTATACTGGCTTTTTGGGATAGAGGGATAAATCTTTGGCTACAGGACAAATGGCTTAGGTTCAGACTGCAGCCTGTATACTGGAGGAGCAGACATGGAAGTGAACAGCTGATGCCAGCTCACCAATCCTAGACGAAGGAGTGGCAGGAGACACGTGTTGGATAGACCTTAGTTTTATGTTCCCTGAAAGAAGACAGCATGTGGAACATTTTCTTGCTATGGAGATTTATCACTTTCTAGCTATCCACAGCAGGTCTATACAAGTGCACACAAACAATAAACTAACATAGCTGATATTGCATTGCACCTACAGGCAAACACTGTGAGGAGTTATGATGAAAAGAAAAGTTTTCCTCATTTCCTGGAAGATGAAGGCACTCAATCCCCCACAGCTGGTGTCATATAATTGTGGGAAGTATAGAAATGAAATCATCACAGGGGCATGGCAGCCCACTGGCCACAGTGAGACTATGGGACAAAAGAAAAATACATGCACACAAAAAAAAAAATGTTGGTGTGTGTGTGTGTGTGTGTGTGTGTGTGTGTGTGTGTGTGTGTGTGTGTGTGTGTGTGTGTGTGTGTGTGTGTGTGTGTGTGCCTCTATCTGCTTGTCTGTCTGTCTCTTAAACACACACACACTCACATACATGTACATCATTTTGTCTATGTGTAATTTCCAACTTAAATTATTTAATTTACATTACTTTATGGGGAAGTTTTGAATTTTGTGGAAGTCTACATGATTTCCAGTAATGTGGGGTGGTAAATTAAATCTTAATTACCTGCTTTTCTAAGCTTCTTACTTGTTGAAAAGTGATTGGATGACCAGTAGGTTTCCCAGAATATCCACCACTATAGTTGTAATCAGCATGGTGGCCAGTGGTGATAGGCCAGGGAAGCAGGTTTTCTGCTTTGCTGCCATTAACAGTGGATTGATTATTCTGTACAGAAACACCTTCCTTCATTTTGCGGATGTTCTTTGTGAAGAGATAAAAGAGGCTTCAGGAGACAAAATTTATTAAACCAAAATCGCCATCAGTTAATATACCATAATAATACTGCTTTATAACATGCAGTGCCCATATTATGGCCATCCATGGAATCCAAGTTTTTTTTTTTTTTCAGATTAATAGGCAGTGTGGAGTACCTAGCAACATTTCCTACATCAGCAGGAGTTGTGTGCAGTTTCCTTGCATTGGTCAAAAGTACGCCAGTCATGTTGTAACTTTAAAGCCAGTACCTTTCTGGTTCTGGCATACTAGTGTGCCCAAATTATTCTACTGCTTTTTGATTTATCCCATTTAAGATATTTGGGACCACTTCTTTTGGATATTACACACTTCATGCGTCGGGGTACTTGTAACAAAATGTTTATTTTTCTGCCATGGCATCTATAGTTTTATTACTGCATCAGAACTTGACTAAAATCCTCTTACTGATGCGCGCAGCTACAGCTTTCACCATCCATCATTCCGTAAAGCACATCTGTCCCACCTTCAGACAGGTGATTCTAAGTCAAATGTAGCTGGATAACTGGTGTCCCCACTCACAAAAATGTTAGGTGATGTTATGTGTCATGAGTATTAAAGTATCTTTCTCTTTTCCAAGGAGGTTGAGGCAAAGCACTTGGAGTGGTAAAATGTGTTTTTCCACAAACCTCAGATCCCATCATTCACTGGGTAATATTCTATAATGTGTTCTTGCCACTTTTTATGTCCATCTTAAAATGTTTCCAAGTGTATCCTGACTGCCTCCAACAAAATCAGATTACTATTACTGAAGTTTTCTTGTTCCATCACCATATTAATAGAGCTTTCGTCTTTCATTCACACTTTCCAGCTATAAATTTACAAAATATAGTATTCTTGGATTACTTGTTTTGTCAACATACTACCCGAGGCATCACAGACCAAAATGAGGATCCTCTATACACAAGGTTAATAGCAATCAGATACTAGGTTGTTTTAATTATTATTAACTTACATGTTTAGAATATTACCAACTCTAGCAGAGTTAAAATATCCATCATAAGACAGCGGTCATTATTCCATATCAAGGAAAGTTCACTGCAGGTACAATGTACCTTCCCATTGATTTCAATCATGGAATTTGGTGCTGCAGCATATTCTTTCAGCTCCATTCACAGCTCTAAGCTCACTCTAATGATAGTGATGGTGCTCCTTTTTCCTGCTTTCAAGCTTCATTTCTCTGCTTGTGTCTCCCAGGCAACAACTTTCACTTTAGATTATAGCGCATCTGTTCCCCTTGTTACTCCAAGACCCGCAATCTGCAATGAGAGCGTGCAACTGCTTAAGTAACCCCTTCTCAACTGGAGCAGCAACTCGCCTCATTCATGTGCCCCCTCCCCACGTTAATCTGTATGTCTACCTCCCCTGCTCCTTATCTCTCTCAATCTATATATATATATATATATATATATATATATATATATATATATATACACACACACACACACACACACACACACACACACACACACACATCAGTCATGTATTGTGTGTGTGCAATGACATCAATAGATTAATGATGTGTGTTTAGCTGTGTTCTGCAGTGCTCAGGACTGTAAACAATCTTAGATGTCTGTGATATTAAATTAATAAAGAAAAAATGCATATAACTTATTTATAGCTTCTGTTTTAATTTTCCTTTAATTATTGGTCATTAAACACAGTTGATATATGTATCATGTTAAATAATGATGTGGCAACAGGTAGGATGACTTTAGAGTTCTGTGGCCCATGATGTGATTAATACAGAAGAAGGGATCTCGCTTCAGGAATAACAGGACCCTGGCAGCCGCATTAATGGAACCAGCAGATCACCCACACTTGGACATAAATAGATTCAGCTGAGAATTCACTAATTATGCAAGTTACTGTCAAGTGCCCAGAGCGCAATTAAAGAGTGCAAAGGACTGACACAAGATTAATTGAACTGGAGAACTACAGAACAAACTGCACCCCTCCCCATTATTTATAGCTTTTCCAGATTTGTTGTTCCAAGAAGTTGAGACAGTAAGCACGGTACTCAACTGTACCACGTTGGCGCATTGAATCAGTAGTACTTCAGTAAAAAAAAAAAAATGATAATAATTACCTTACGGCAGAATCACTCAGCAAGGTGCTCACACAGTTTTTTTTTTCAGAGTTAATCTGCACACTCTGCAAAACATATTTGTTCGACCAGAACCAGGGATTATTTATACACGAGTCAAACATTACAGCTTTTCACCCACAATATTCTCATCAACATGCCTAATTCAACTACAGGGGAGAAGCAATTGGAGGAGAATCTTTACAAAAAAAAAAATCACCTGATTGCAGCTTCCAATCACATCTCCAGTGTATTGGGCGCATTTGGCGACAATCTAGGGATTGATTCTCTGTGAATAAAATAATGCACCTGAAGTTGAAACTAAAAAGGGTACTGTTTTGGTGATACAGTTTCCATTTTCAACAGAACAGAGGTTTTTTTACAGCACAATCGTATGTTGAAAACTGGAAAATGTATACAAGTTTTAAAAGGGGGCAGCGCGCGCCCCTGCGCCCATGCCTAAATCCGCCACTGGTCTGTGTCTTGAATTGTCTGTGCCCTGTGCACTGCCATTACCTGCACTAATTTGCACTGTGCATTGCACAAAATATCTATGGATATCGATTTAAGTGACATGCTGGGAATTATATACCGTGTAAGCAGAGGTTACATAAGTCAAACCCAAGATGTCCGCTTACTATCATTAACAGTACATTATATTGTCAGAAGTAACAACAACAGACCAGAATCACTCATTCTAAAATGTATCATAACCTAGAGCATTTGTCTTGCAGTATGTTTATTCAGTGAATACTGCTGAGTGTAATGGTGTTACTTTTCTTCAGAGAATCTAGATATTATTTTTGGCAGGCTGTATCGTTAAGCATGTGGAGTTCAGGACTTTCTGCACAGTAAAAGCAGCAGCATGTACTCTTTATGCATGCTGACATAATTATATCCTTGTCTCATCTGTGAGGAACGGCATACTGTGATTAACTTCATAATTAATCATTTCAGTATGTGCATGTAAATGTTCTCGCTTTTGGAGCCAGCATAATAAATCATTACTTGCTGTGATTAGTATTGATACTTGATTTGCTGTTTTGCAAAGGAAACATGTTTAATCAGAACTCATTATGTGCTTGTAACCCTCATTCACCTAGGAGTAAAGCATTTATTGAACTGCTCTTCTAAAAAGGCAGTCCATCAAACATAACATAGATCTCAGCAGGAAAATAATAACTACAGTAAGCTAGTGTGCAGATTTCACTCCAGCTAATATCTATTATTCTTTGTGATGTAAATTGCAAATATTTATTTTTCCTTTATGGTGTCATTTGATAAAAATGCCTCAATTACACAACTTCACAGTGTGGTCAGTCATTTTACATTGTGAGCTATTTTTTATAGTTTTATTGCAGGAGTACGTACCAGCCTTAGCTGATGGGAAAGGAAGGCAAACTGCAGCTGAATTCTTTGTGGATAGACATAACTACTACTTTTAGTTATTTTTTACCTTGTACAGTGCCAAAGCAAAGATATAGCTAATCTCCATATCAACTTAACTACAATAACCAGGCATTTTGAACCATCCCAAAGCAAATTTGAGTGCAGAGTAAAAGGCATGTGTTTGTGATTGTATGTGTATACACATATATATATATATATATATATCTATATATCTATATATATATATATATATATATATATATATATATATATATATATATATATATGGGTCTATGTTCATTTATTGAATTTACACTATGTCGAATCCCGTTTACTCAAGCACACTCTGTCGAACGCACACAGCATCGAAAAAACAAACCCACGAAACTTAAATGATCAACAAAGCACATGTCCTATCATACAGCTTGCAAGACTATATAAAGTAGTTTAAATTCAAAACGTTGTACATTGTACCCAAAGTCAAAATGGCTGATGTAGAGTTACTGCCCTCAGGAGTACTTGGCCAAGTGTATGAGACTAAATTATCTCAGAGAGGTAAAAAGATTCTCGTCTTAGACGGCTACAGCTGTCATTTAGAAAAATCAACTAAAGTCAAAAACTATTGGTGTTGTACTCGAAAACTGACAGGTAAGTGCAAGGGTTGAGCTATAACTGCTTGTGTAACTTCAGGAGCTTCTAAAGTCTGTTGAACATGATCACGGAGAGGATCCTGGACAGGCTGAGAAGTATTCTGTCTGTTTAAATTTGAAACAGAGAGCTACTTTGTCTCGAGCCTCCCCTTGTATTATAGTTGATGATGCAATTGCGTCAACGTCTTTGGAATACGTGCCTAGTCTCCCTAGCAGACGTGCGCTTCTACAACAAGTTAGAAGGGCTTACTTGAAATGTAAAGGGAAACCTACGAAAGCTGGTTTAACATTATTAAACGTAGATGTGAGTGATTATGCATTGAAAGATAGTGCATTTATTTACAAAAGGATGAAAGATAAAAGTAATGAAAATGTTGTGCTTGTGTTTACTACTAAAAGTAATTTGAAGGATTTAACACAATCTGATATGTGGTTAATGGACGGCACATACTTTGTTAGAGGAACAGTCTGCCGTCAATTATACACAATTCATGCTTTAATAAAGTATGGTGTATATAAAAAGACTGTTCCTTTAGTCTTCTGTTTGATGACAAAAAAGAGTTCAAATGTTATAATTACATGTGGCATTGTGTATTTTCTTTGATAGAGGAACATGAGTTAACATGTGAAGTACGTTATTTGCTTTGTGATTTTGAAGTTGCTGCTATAAAGAGCATAAGGATGAATGGTAGTAATGTCACATGTAAAGGATGTTTCTTTAATTTTGGGAAAAATATTTGGAGGAAAGTACAAAGTTTAGGTCTTGCTTCGTTGTATAATACTGATCTGTTGTTCCAACTTTGTATTAAACAATTAGCTGCTCTAGCGTTCTTACCGGAGAATGATGTACTCACAATGTTTCAGGAACTGAAGAGTACATTTCCACCTGAAGGTACAGAAGTGCTGAAACACTTCACTGAATGGTACTTACTGGGTAAACCACGGTCATTTTCAACTAGATCTAGTAATAAGATAAGATTTCCTCCCTTATTTCCTGTGCAGTTCTGGAATATTTCAGTACTTAATGACTTATGTTTGCCAAGGACCCAAAATGCTATTGAGGCTTGGCATCATCGTTTTAAATGCTTAACTAGTAAGCATGTGTCAGATATTCACACTGTACTTAATGTTATCATAAGAGAACAAAATTGTGTTGAAGAGGTACGGTTGAGAATGTGTACAGCTTGTTCTCCTTCTCCAAAGAAGAGGAGTTTATTATGCCATGGACAGCAATTTCACGTGATTTTCAGTCACTGGGAAGAATACTCTAATTTGCCGTATATTACAGCGATCGCACACTTGTTAAAGATGTAAATTAGAGTAGTAAGTTACTTTCGGAAATGGTTGGTGAATTTATTTATCTGAGCACAGGGGATGGATTTTTCATGTTTAAGTTTTCTGGAATTAAGTTTGTTGTGTAATGTTACACTTGTTTATGGTTACACTGGGGTGTGTCTACATCTGCTAAGTTCACTTTCGATAATATGAGATTTGTTGCTTTGTTTTTTTCAATGCTGTGCGCTTTCGACAAAGTGTGCTCGAGTAAACGGGATTCGACATAGTGTAAATTCGATAAATGAACATAGACTCATATGTGTGTGTGTGTGTGTGTGTGTGTGTGTGTGTGTGTATATATATATATATATATATATATATATATATATATATATATATATATATATATATATATATATATTTGTGTGTGTGTATGTATATATATATCTATTTATATATATATATGTATATATATATATATATATATATATATATATATAAAATATGACAGAATTGCAGCAAAATAAATAGTGTGCAATTATAATTTGGTGAATGGTTATCACGGACCCTCTCTAGTTGTGACCTTGGCCCCTTAGGCAAGGGCAAATACATTATATCAGGGCAATTTATAGTAGGTAGTCAACAGTCAAGCTTTTGACAGGAAATTAGAGTGAATTCCTATTTGTAAATCTAATATTCATAATTGTGAGCCCCAGAATTCCTAAGGAAGAAAAAATAAAACCAGTGAAACTAATGATCAATGCATGTCATCAATTGCTGTCTTCTCTAAAAGTTATTTTTGGTGGGTCAACCTCCCCCGCACCTCCTCAGTGGGGGCGATGTACCATACGTTCACTATTTGTATATACTAACTCCAAGATTGCCATGCCTAAGAGAAAAGGGAGTGCTCAGACACAGTTATCTTCCACATTAAGTTTTTATTTTCTCACATTCAGTCTCACTCTTCTGGGATTTGTCCTTACAAGTCTTGGAATTTAAAACTATATATGAGGAAAACCAGCACAGAGACGTGGTGAACATGTAAACTTCACTTAGACAGTGACTGAAGTTGGATTGAACCTCAAATCCTACAGATGCAAGGCAGAGACCCTAGCCAATAAGCCACTGATGCTGTTCTTCTAATTTATAATTGCCTTTGATATTTGTAGTGTGATGTCAACTCTATGTGCACTATCTTGCTAGGATGCATTTACTAATTAGCCTCCAGATCTGAACAATGTGCTGAAGCAAACAGCTCTGCATGATATTGATACCTGAGCTGGAATTTCAAGCCCATGATAATGCATGACAGTCAAAAAAAGCAAGAAAACTTTGGTCATTCAGCTATATTTCAGGCATGAATCTGTAGTAGATCATCTTCTGTCCACTGTCACTGTATGAATATATGAAACAAGGTGAAATAAGATGGCAACTGACCCACTGATATGCAGATCTAGTTAGGAAGGATACTTCTTGCTTCATCATGCTTCATCATCATCATCATCATCATCATCACCATCTCTCTCTCTCTCTCTCTAGAAGAATTTTCTAAGTTTCTCACGTTATCTCAGCCTCAGACCTATCATTTCATATCATAAACCTCGCTGCTTACCTTCCAGTTTTGCCCTTTGACCAAACCTGTTATGACCCCATGTGTCTGAATCTTACAATATCCCCATGTCTTTCTTAATAAGTAGTTTCATCTTCCATAAATTTCCATGTAACT
The DNA here is from genome assembly GCF_019279795.1 of Protopterus annectens. Taxonomy (NCBI): domain Eukaryota; kingdom Metazoa; phylum Chordata; order Ceratodontiformes; family Protopteridae; genus Protopterus; species Protopterus annectens. The sequence continues at coordinate 518,827,393 of NC_056745.1, forward strand.
AAAATTTACTAATCATATTTTTTTACAGCCACCAATGGAAGTCTGTGCCTAGAGTTTGGGATTTAAACCTTGTGTTTCTCCAGCATGTTGCTTTCTGTCTAGGGCCTTCCACTAACATAACCATATCCTGCTGTGTTGTCCTGTTAAAGATGGCTACTACACCTAACACTGCTACATATATATCTCTTTCAAATGTACCATTGAGCTATCCCCATTGTTAGGCAAGATTGCTAGTTTACGCATATTCTAAATACAGGCTTCCTAACTGTTTGCATGTACACATCAGTGGCGGATCCAGGAATCTGCAAAGGGGGGGCGCAGTCTGGTCAGTTGACTACCATTGGCGGGTACAGGAATTTGCAGAAGAGAGGGAGTAGTCTGAAAAATACACCAATGTGTGGTGGAGGTGGGTGGAACACTGAGTGTGGAGGGGCTGTGGAAAGATCCTTAAGATGCTGTGATAGCACATATGACAAGACAGCAATATATATATATATTCACTTCTTGTCTTGCAGCTTGTTTCACTCAAATACATCTCAGTCATTCAAAATTAGAATTACAACATCAAACAGCAGGGGCTTTGGCTCAGTCGGACACTCCCGGTCAAGAAATGTAAAATAAATAAAATAAATAAATTTAATCCATGGAAAGTCACCACATCCATTGCCTGTCCACAGTGTCTGGTTACACTAATGTATTTTTCACAAACAGTAGTGACAGCTTGTACTCCCGCTTGCTTCAGCCAAATATACTTTACTCCTTCAAAGCTGGAATTAAAACAACAAAACACAAGGGACAATCATTTTGCCCACAAAACAACTCCATGCCTATATTCTACCTAAAGTATCTACTTTGACCCTGACAGGATTAAAAATAATAATAGTTTCATTAATGTATTTTTATTGCAAAAACAAAAAAACTAGTCACAGCTTGTCTTCTAGCTTGCTTCACCCAAATACACATTAGTTTTTCAAAGCCAGAATTACAAAAAAATAAACATTGGGTCAGTCATTTCATCGACATACAGACTCAGTGCCCACTGCCTATCTATAATATCTGGGTTGGCCATTCTAGGAAAAAAATAATAATTGTTACTGTTTTTGCAAAACAAAAATGTAGTAATGTAATCTCAACTTGTATTCAAGCTTGTTTATCCAAATACACATTAGTCCTGCAAAGTTAGAATTACAACAGCAAAGAGTGGGTCAGCCATTTCATCCACAGACAGCCCCCATACTCACTGTCTACCCCAGTTTTAGTTTGACCTTACCAAGTTAAAAAAAGAATGGTTGTGTTAATGCATTTCATTCATATTAACCACAGTCACCATTTGTATTCCATCGCACTTGACAGAAGTACTTCTTAGTCTTGCAAAGCTAGAATTACAGCAACAAAACAGCAGGGACAATAATTTCAATCATAAACAGCCCTCATAACCATGACATGAAAAATGCATTAAGGTAGGTTATTTTACAGGCCAGTAATAACCTGTATTCCTGCTTGCTTCACCCAAATACATATTAATCTTGCAAAATCAGAGTTACAACAGCAAATAGCTGGGGCCAATCATTTCACCATTAGACAGTCCCCATACCCATTGCATACCCACACTATCTGGTTTAACCCTGGTGAATATAAAGCAAAAAAAAATAAATAAAAACTTTTTAGATGACTCTGTAGACTTATAGGTATATAGGTGTATACTAGGCTAATGGCTCTGGGAACACACTCTTCCATACTTGGCCTGAAAAACAAAGTAATACAAAATAAAATAAAATGGCTTTTGTGAATCCATTATATCAATAAATCTAGCAGTCTATTTGTTATAGATAGGTGAGTGTGTTTGTGTGTGTGTGTGTGTGTGTGTGTGTGTGTGTGTGTGTTTGTCTGCACATGCATGTGTATCTGTGTGCATGGGGACCATATGGCAATATAAAGGTGAGCAGACACAAAGAGAAAGATGATAACATGAAAAAAATGCAGCAGTTTAGTCCTTTATTGCCAGACTTTCTTGGAATACAGCCACACATCTGCATGCAAGTAGTCCTGATCCTGTCAGTCTGTGCATCACACAGTACAGAATAAGTCATTATGTAAGTGTACTTCTGACAAGATACAAGCACAGACAAACTACACAAAAATGTTCTCCGTGTTGGGAGGTAGGCACTTACTATTCTCTACAATACACCTTATCATAAATTTAAGCTGTTGCAATAATGCTCAGTACAGTTTTATAGGGGGATACCAGAGACATAAGCTGTGCATGTTAAATGAAAATAGAAATAAAAAATGCAATTTCAAATACACATTCCCACCAAATTGTATTCCCACCAAAGCTGAAAATCAGAGTTCAAAACTTAGTGCTTCCTGAAAGGCTATGGTGTGCTGTTATCTCCATGTCTGAGAATCACAAACTCCTGTGAGGAATCTCTGTCGGCTATAATATGTGATTTAACTTCACAAGTGGAAGCCTAAAAGTACATTTTCTTTACTTTGCTCCAAGTTACTTGTCTGAGCCTCTGGGTCCTCTGCATAAAAATCTGGTATATTATAGTGTAAACCTGATCTTTTGCATTCAGGCCACTTGCTAATGAAAAGAAAGTTATGTACATATCATAAAAGATTGATCTGTAAGAATGGGATCTATATTTGGTAGCCTCTAGGGTTGTTGCTGCAGATGTAAGTACCACTCAGCAGATATAACTTACCTAGGCTACCTTTAGCTATGCATACTCATCTTACACTCTGAGTTCTTCTGTTTATAACACTGATCTCAGGGAGGGAAGGAGGAAGAAAGACAAAGGAAGGTGAAGAAGAAGAAAACGCCAGACAAGACCTACCATTGCTGTATAAGTTAGTGGGTGGGCATGTTACTTAATGTAGAACATCTTACAGATCTATCATAATGAGAAGTACACAGCTTTTATATTTGATATGAAGAGATCCATATTTAGTAACTAATAGGACAGAGTCCGTAGTTCCTTCTGGGTGGCCACCATCATGGGAATTTAGCACAGATGACAGTAGCCCTAAAGGAAGATCTGGATCTGGATATAATGTTCAGCTTATAGTACTTTACAGAGGCATAATGATTTGCAAAGATGTTCTGACAAGTTCAGAAGCAGCAGCTATACAAATGTCACCACTCATGGCATTATGGCAAAAAGACAGTAGAAGTAGACAAATACCCACTGCATTAGCAGAATGAGCTGTTGGAGTCACAGATAAAGACATTCCATGTGTGCTAGTTTCTCCTTCAATGAAATACCCTCCACCCCCACAGTGGCTCTTCTGAGCTCTCCAAAGCTGCATCTGAGTAGAGTGCTCCTCTGCACAATGACTTCACCTCATCTTATTGTATGACTTCTACAGATTAGCACAGGCTCTTTGGGCTTGAGCTCCATGTTGTGAACAACTAGTGCTCCCATTAGGAGACACCTCTGTAATAAGCCAGAGCCATCTCCTTCCCTCCTCCCCTCCCTCCAGGATGAGCAAAGTGGCAACAACTGCTCACTGCCATCCTCCCCAGCCAGCTCCTAAAAGAGCCCAAATTGCCTATCAAATCTAGTTTTAGTGAAGGATACAAATGTCTAGCCTTCCTTACAGAAACATTTTGTTCTATCTACACAGAGTCTGTGCTGTCTGTGGTCTTCCATGCAATGATGGAGGCATTCACTAGGTTTAAAATAATCAGGACAAAAGACTGTTAGATTTGCTTACTGATTAAAATTTGACTTGTGGAGACCTTAGAATGGAGCATAGGTTTCCTCTAACTGGCACCCTTTCCTTTCGGAAAATTATATAAAGAGGCTTGACAGAGAAGGCCTGTAACTCAATAGTCCTTTAGATAGATGCATTATAGGACAAGAACTTTAGCCTTACTAAACCAGTGGACTCAACGAGTAAAATGGTCAACTTTTCTAGAATAAAACAAACGTGGCAGGGAGGGGAAGGATGTCAATCAGTAAGACTAAGGTAAAAGGCTTTTCAGACATTAAAAGAAGCAAAGGAGGATGAGCTTTGCTCACAATTTTAGTTATAAATAGCAGTCAAGTGGACTTTACTGAATCAATACCCCAAGCCAGAGTTAAACATTTCAGATAAATACAACAGGAGTAGGGGAACAGGAACTCTTTGCTGGGAGTTCAAACAGAACATTTGTCTTGTAATTCTTTTGGGCAGAATACATCTGAGAAAAGATGATGGAAAACACCCTCTCAGAAAAGTCAGAATTCTTGATAATTCATGAAACTGGAGAAGGAAGGTCTTCAGCTTTAGGGTATAGAGACCTGGATAGGAATTAACTGAATGGTAGTGGCTACTACAGGAGGAACTAGCTCACCAGAGGAAACAAGTTTTGTCCGAATGAAAACCAGAGCTGCTAAAATTGCCTTGGCCTTGAAAATTTTGATCTTCTTACTGAGCAACCCTGGGGGCATTCATGAGGTAAAGGAAGACCATTTGGGTCTGTGCTATAACAAGTTGGCCTCCCTTGAAAGGTAAACTGTTACTAGAAAGTTTGTTGAGTTTATGACAGAAGATATAACATGTTTCTCCCTGCTTGTGGATATACCATGAGACTGTCATGTTGTTCAAGTGGGTGGTGATGATTCCAAGATGTAGGGAGTCCAGAAAGGGTAGAAACAGCAAGAAATCTGTTCTCATTTCTAGAACTTTTATGTGAATAGAGGACTCCTAAGGCAACCAGGTACCCTTGGCACACTGCACATTGAAGGTTCTCCTTCCATTAGAGGGCAGATGTTGTGAAGGATGAGAAGCACAGAGAAGGTAAAAATGTTAGTGCACACATTTTATTTCTAATATGCTTTCAGAACAGAATGAAATCTCAAGTGTCCTTCTGTAGGTTTCTATTAGTTTACTTCCTGTCTAATTTTAGCAAGTGCTGTATATGTTCTGAGTAGAAAGTTCTATCGCGGAATTTGGAACTCTTGCATAATATGGAATGTCATAAACAAGCAGTCAAGAAAGATTGGCAAAACTGGGGTGTGGCTTGGATGCTGAGGAGTTTAGCAGCAGATTTCAACAGCTCTGCTATTCTCATCCTATTTCTGACAGGACATTTTATTTTTAAGTTATTGCACTTTTTTTGCTTGAAAACTAATAACTTAAATTATCCTGTTCGATAACATCAAAAATATCCAATTATTCCTTTATTTTCCTGTTAAACTATTACCTGGAAAATGTTCACACTTAGAAGATGAGCCATACAAAAATAAGCTCTCAAGATTCAACTCTGAAGAAGGAGTTCTAAATAGTGTTGACCAATATCCAGAACTAACTCTGAAAATGGACAAAATGGACAATAAATTGGATAATTTTAAAGAGAGATGTACAAAACAAATGAAACTAATTCAAGAGTCTCTTAACCAACAGAAAGCACGGATATCAGGAATAGAAGAAGCATTAAAAATGGTTTGGAAGGGAGATTAACAGAAGAAGAAAACACAGAATTCTTATTAAAACAAAATACCTTATTACTGAGGTAGCATTGTTGCCTCACAGCAAGAGGTTCTCCCGTTCGATTCTCGGCTGGAGTATGGGAGTGCCTTCTGTGTGGAGTCTGCATGTCCTCCCCATGGTTGGGTGGGCGTTCGAAAGACATGCGTAAATGGGCGTACCTTCGCTGAAGGTTGAACGTCGAGCTGGCGCCTCGGCGTTTGTGAAAATCTACTGCCAATCATTAGCAGACCGGAGTTCCGCTGTGGCGACCCCTAACCGGGAGAAGCCGAAAGACAACAACAACAACAACCTTATTACTGAGCAAAATATATGACTTTGAGAACAGATCTTGGAGAAACAATATCTGCATTTTTAGTTTGCCTGAGAAAATAGAAGGGAGTAGCATAACAAACGTTTTAACATCCTGGCTCCCTAACATTCTTGATCTGCGTGAAGCAATGTGCTATGACATTGAGAGAGCACACAGATATTTGGCTGTTACTCCTTCTAAAAACAACCCAGCACCAAGCTCTACTATTGTTAATTTTTTTTTCACAGAACAAAGAATTGATACTTAAGACAGCTTGGTCAAAATCTCCCATCAAACTAGAAGGAAAAATAATAAGGTTTGACAATGACTATTCCTCCTCAGTGATATCTAAAAGGAAATGTTTTTTTTTTTTTGCCTTTAAAGAACTCAAGAAAAAACAGATAAAGGTTCATTTGCTTTTCCTTCCTAGACTTAAATAATTTCTTTCAGATAAGACTAGAATATTTGTGGATCTGGACACTGCAATTGTCTTCTCTGAAAACAAAAATATAATTGAACAAACAGAAGCCATGGATTGGAATAGCAGTTCCCTGAAATGAATGGCTGAAAGAAATGGTTGGAAAACCAATGAGAAGAAAAAGAAAATGAGGAAAAGTGACCAGCCAATCTCAATATTATTATATTTGCTAATCTGTTTAATACCTATTTCTCCATAAGAAATATTCTTTATATGCCTCTCAAATCTTTTCTTACTTTCAAAAAAGGGAAACCTGGATGCACATTCACTAGAGTAATTGTGATTTTTTTTTAAATATTTTTACCCACTTGCATATACGTATTCTTATTTCAATATTTGATATTATTTTAAGTTCAATATCTTAATATCTAGACTATATACTTTTTTAGATTAACATATTTAGAATCAATAACTATATTATTATTAATATTAACATATATATATATATATATATATATATATATATATATATATATATATATATGGTTCCCCTTCACAAAGTTGAATGGCCACAATCTAGAAATGCATATGGTCGAGACCATATGCTCGAAATTGTAGAAGTTAGACTGTGTGAATGGGGAATGGCATACAGCACAGAACGGGAGGGGAACCTTAAGACACATCTCCGTCTGTACACGACCCTTCATAAATAAAACGGTTCCCCTTCACAAAGTTGAACATTCCAAAACTCAAAATGCATATGTCCGACGCCATATGCTCGAATTTTGGAAGCTTGACTTCATGAAAGGGAATGAAAAAAAAAATGTAACACAAAAAAGTGAACCCCCCACACCCCCCGCTACTTATTTATTCCAACTCCGAGATTGCACTACAGCGCAGAAAGGGAAATCTCCCATTCTGCACTGTATGCCATTCCCCATTCACACAGTCGAGCTTCTACAATTTCGAGCATATGGTCTCGACCATATGCAATTACAGATTGTGGCCGTTTGACTTTGTGAAGAGGAACCGTCTTTAAATATATTCATTTCTCTTTGAAGATGCGATAATTAGATGCTAGCATGTTTAGTTTTATTTGACAGTTTATTAGTGGTATTTTGATCCTAAAACAAATTGAGATCTGATGGCGGGTTGTGTAGGTTATGTTCAATCCTATTTTGTTCATATACATGCTGCCTTATGTTTCTTTGGTGTTTGCGGAGATCACAGAAGCTATGGTGCCGTATGTCATATATTTGATGTCCAGAGCATAGACTGCGTTATTCTTTTCTCTATTTCTATTTTAGCTTGTAGTGGATGTGACTGTTTGTTTTGAGATAATATTGGTTGGATAGTGGAGAGATTTGTGATGGCATTGTTGTGGTTGAGCTTGTCTCAGATGATTATTGGTTTTAAGCTGTTTGTTTGATTATAAGACTAGTGCAGTATATGATGGCTTGGCAGTCTGTGCTTTTCATGATTTTAACTACATTAAGCTCGAGCATTGACTGCTAACTGTTGAAAAAGAAGTTATGTCTTACCATAACGTTCCATCTGTGTTGTAGATCTTTGTTCATTCATTAGAGATAGGACCTCGGTTCCATCCTCGGAACTGATACAGCTGTTTCCCATCTCGCACAAGCCCAAAACTCTCAGCTAAGAACCTACCCAAATGCCCCCCTACTAGTTACTCCAGATCAAGTTTGCCCACCCTAAATAAAAGATGTAGTAATAGAAAAAATAGTATGAGGCTCTGTCTGAGCAAATACCCTAACCAGGAGTTCCTAAAGTCCACCAGAAGTCCAGGCAGGGGGAAGGAGGGTGGGAAGTGATGAATGAACAAAGATCTACAACATAGATGGAACATTATGGTAAGACATAACTTCTTTATCTGATGTTGTAAATCTTTGTTTATTCATTACAGATAGGACCGAGTCCCCAGCTACTTGAGTCCTGAATGGCCCTAAGGAAGGATATTCCTGAGCACCATAGAACCAAAAGATGCTCGTCCCCTGGAGGCCAAATCCAATTTGTAATGAGATATAAAGGCATGAAGTCTTGCCCAAATGGCAGCTGTGCATATATCATCCATAGAGACTCTGGAATGAAAAGCTACAGAAGTAGCCAAAGATCTGGTAGAATGAGCCTTTATTCTGGAAGGTAAGGATAGCTTATTCTGTTGCTAGATAAAGGTAATGATGTTTCTAAGCCAAGAGGATAAAGTCTCTTTGGGAAACAGGTTTACCCAATCTGGGTTCTGCAAAGGCCACAAATAATTGGTCTGTTTTCCTGAAAGATTTAGTCCTGTCCAAATAACAACCAAGCTGCCGATGCACATCAAGGGTGTGCAAAAGGTACTCCCCTCTATTAGAATGCTGAGTGAAGAAAACCGGCAGGTCAATAGATTAGCTAATAGAAAAAACAGAAATGACCTTGGGCAAGAAGGAAGGGTCAGTATGAAGGGACACCCTATCCATGTGAAAGATCAAGTAAGGACTCTTGACACTCAAGGCCTGCAGCTCAGATACTCTTCAAACTGAGGTGAGTGCAACTAGAAGTATGTTTTTCCATGACAAAAATTTCAAATCACATGAATCAAAGGGCTCGAAGGGAGAACCTGTGAGAGACTGAAGCACCAGAGTCAAGTCCCAGGGTTCTAAGAGAGGCTTGACCCGAGGTTTAACATGTAATACTCCTTTCAAAAAGGTCTTGCATAGGCGGTGTGACATAACTGAAGAATTATCAAGACCATTATGAAAATTGTCGATAGCTGCTAAATGTACAGTGATCATTTAAGCTGAGGCTCCTGCATGTAAAAGAGTAGTCAGGTATTGTAGGATATTTTCAATAGGCATAGAGAAAGGGTCTAAGTTCTGGCCTTTGGCCCAAATAGAGAACCTAGTCCATTTATTAGAAAAAAACTTTCTAGTGGAAGGTTTGTGTGAGGCCAGAAGAATTTCCCAAACAGGAGATGGGATGTCAGGCAGCCTGGCAATCATTGGAAGTGGAGGAACCAAGCTGTGAGCTTGAGACTGTGCAGGTTCAGATGAATCAGTCCCTGAGGATGAGATAACAAGTCCTGGGAATGATCCAGGATCCACAGGTTGTGAATCAGATGAAGCCATAGAAATGGGAACCAGAATTGATGTGGCCAGTAGGGGGCAATGAGGATCACTTTGCTTTTCAACCTCTGAGCTTTCTGGAGAAATTTTGGAATGAGGGGAAATGAGGGAAAGGCATACAGAAGACCCGGGGGCCAATCATGTGTTAGAGCATCCCTCGGTGGTTCCCCATGAGGGGGGATCAAGGCAAAATAGCTTCTGCAATTGTAGTTTAGAGGTGAAGCAAACAGGTCGCAGCAAGGCTTGCCCCAGTGTTGGAAGATCCAATCTGCTATTACAGGGTTGAGGGACCACTCGTGAGGCATCAGGATGTTCCTGCTCAGATTGTCCACAATAAGTTTGGAACTCCCAGGAATGTGCGTTGTTATAAGAAAGCGATTGGAAGCTATCGCCCAGTGCCAAATCCTCATGGCTTCCCTACACAGGGGGTAAGAGCTGGTTCTGCCTTGCTTGTTGATATACCAGATGGCTGACATGTTGTCTGACTGAATTGCAATGGTCCCCGAGGGTAGGGATGCATGGAACGCTTTCAACACTAAGAGAAATGGCCTCAGTTCCAGGACATTTATGTGCAAGTTGGCTTTGATGGGGGTCCAGGTGCCTTGGACAGTCTTTCCCTGGAAATGCCCCCACCAACAGTGAAGCATCCGTGGTCACCATGGCTGTGGGTTGGGGAAGACAGAACGGTCGACACCAAAGATACATTTGTGGCTTCATCCACCATAGCATTTCTTCCTTGCAATGGTTTGTAAGGCGTATCATGTGGTTGAGTGGGTGGGTTAACAATGACCATTGTGTGGAAAGGCGCCACTGCAGGATTCTCATGTGTAGTCTTGCCAGTGGTACTAATGTAATGGCAGCTGCCATGGAGCCCAAGAGTTGCAGTACAAGACATGCTGGTACATATGTGTGAGGAAGAAAGTCTTGGATTTGGTGTTTTATTTTCAAAAGCCTGTGAGGGGGGAGAGAAGCTTGACAGGATGTTGTGTCAAAGACTACACCAATAAATTCCAGTGTCTTCATTGGGGACATCTAAGATTTGTCTTTGTTGACTGTAATCCCCAAGTGGAGAGTGAGATTTTGAGTGTAAGAGAGGCTGCAGACTAGAAGATTCCCGGTCAGAGCGGTAAGGATCCAGTCGTCTAGATAGGGAAACACCTGGAATCCTTGTAGGCAAAGATGAGCTACCACAACTGCCATACATTTGGTGAAGACACAGGGGGGCTGTTGAGAGACTGAATGGCAGTGCCCTGAACTGGTAGTGATTGGCTCCCAGCCAGAAGCAGAGAAACCTCCGGGAGCAGTGATCCATCTTTATGTGGTAGTACGCATCCTGGAGGTCTACGGAGTACATCCAATTGTCCCTCCCTAGGAAGGGAAGAATGGACTGTACTGTGACCATCCAGAATTTTTGAGGTTTGATAAATTTGTTCAGTAGGCAGAGATCCAGGATTGTTCTCCAGTCCCCTGTCTTTTTTGGCATTAAAAAGAACCTCGAGTAAAACCTGGATCCTGTCTGGTCTAGTGGGACTGGTTGGATGACTCTTTTTCTTATCAGCTTTTATATTTCTTAGGCTGCTAATTCCCATTGATTGGGTGGTACATCGGGGATTCGTTTGACAGGTCTGGGAGTTAAATCAAATGGTATTTGGTAGCCTCTGGATATTATTCTCTGCACCCAAACATCAGTAGTAATAAGATGCCAGGCTGGTAGAAGCAAAGAAAAATGACCCCTGACTGCTTCCAGAGGAAAACTATTGGGCCGCTGCTCAGGAGCACTGGTAGGGTCTGCCAGAGAAAGAATCTCTGGCGCCCTGGTTACATGGACCCCCTCTACCCCAAAAGGGGCGTCTTCCTTATGAGTTGCCCCATCTAACCTGGGGAGATTGTTCACCACAAGTGTCATGAAAGGATCCTTGGGATTTCTTGAACCACATCTTTCCTCCCTTCTCGTTCCTGGAGTAGGACCTCTGGGGGTTGGAAAAGCATATGCCCACAGCAGACAAGGTCTTTCCATCTTTCTCACTATGTGCAAGTGTGTCTCATACCATGGGTCCAAAAAGTGCAGATTCGTCGACAGGTGCATTGATGAAGGAAGATTTAAAGGGGTCTGTGAAGTCACACAACTGCATCCAAGCATTACCTCTCATGACAACACCAGATGTGGCAGCTCGAACTGCCCCCTCGGTGGTGTGAGATTCAAATGCATCGAAGAGTTCGAGATGGATTCAAGGGTAGCTAGCTGTGAGGCGACAGTGTCACGCACATCATTAGGCAGTACCCCCACCAAAGAGGAAGACATTTTAGAAATTAGGTCTCTTTCGAGGTGAGTAAAGTGTGCCAGATAGTTCAGCAACTGAATGGCGAAGGTCGCTGAAGCATAGGTCTGCTTCCCTAGTCTGTCCATAGTCTTGGACTCCCTGTTTGGAGGATGGACAGTGGAGCTATCTTCTGCCAGTTCCCTCTTGGTGGCCACCACCACTATCATAGAATCAACTGTCAACTGCTTGGACCAGTGGGGCTGGTCTTCAGGTGTAAATGAAATTTTGCCTGGCCTCCGGGGGACAGATTCTACATTGTCCGGGGCCTTCCAGGCATGCTGCACAATTAATTTAACAAGGTCATCTGCTGGTGGGGTCACCCAGGAAGTAGATGACCAGGCACAGAAGGCCTGCAGGAACACTGATTCCTCAGAAGAAGGGTTAGAGGACTTCCATTCTCCCCACTGTTTGAGGATTTCAAGAATGTCTCTGAATTAAATGTCATCTGGGAGAATGTGGGGACCCTTCTCCCTCATCACAATTAATGTCTTCTGTGATAGATTCCTCTGGGGAATCAAGGTGGTTCCTCTTACACCTTTTCTTCCAGGGTGGCTCTCTAGTGGGACCTTCTGAGGAGGACTCCAGAGAAGGGGTTCCTTTCAAAGGGGGTTCTTGTGACTCCCGTTCCCAGGGACCCGACATAGTGAGTTGGGAGAGGTGCATGCTAGGGGAGGTTTCTGATACTGATGTCATTGGTGCTGACTGTGAGCCTTCGGAATGAAGGACCCTTTCCATCACCTGTACAGCAGGCCCACTCGAGGAGGGATGGGAGCCTGGAACCAGGACAGGCAACCTTGGAACTGGGGTTACACCCTGCCCCAAAGAGCTCGCCTCCAGTTGAGAGGTTTCAAGAGAACTGGAAGCTGTCATAACCATGGACATAGATGGTGCCAGTGAAAAAATAGGTGCTGGACTAGGTACCAAGGTACGGACGGTTCAAGCACCACTCCAAGAAAGCATCGGCTCCATCGGAGCTGATGCAGCAGGGGTGTTCGGTGCCTACAGGGGAAACACTACTGTCGGAGCTGAGACAGTATGTACCAAAGTGGACATCAGTACTGAGATCAGGGTGGATGCTGGAGGAGGATAAACAGGGGAAGATTTGGTCAAAAAATCCGAGCCAGGAGGGACGGAAGGTCTAGCTGGAATGGACAATCCCCTAGCTGCCAGAAGCTGGTCCACAACCCGCACTAGGTCTAGTTCAGAAAAACTCCTAGTGGATCTAAAGGAGGCTGCTGAAGGGGAATCAGGTCTTTTTAGAAAGGGGTTAAACCTCTGCCCCAAAAAAGTGTCATAAGTTGGAGACTATCTTGTCCTTGGCAGATATTCGAGTTTTGGAGCCGATGGAGCCAAAGAAACTGTCGGCACCATGGCTGGGGATGGCGCCGAGGCATGTACAGTCATCGGAGCCCATGGGGCTGAAGTAACTGTCAGCACCGTGGTCGGGGATGGTACTGAGGCATGTACAGTCATCAAAGCCAATGTGGGAACCAAGGACAGCACCAAAGTCAGTGGTGCCATGATTGGAACCAAAATAGGAGTGAATATCATGGTCAGCACTGAGGGAGAGGACACAGAGCCTGGTGCCGAAGAGGTCTGCACTGAGGGTGCCTGCAAATCATGGAGCCGACTCGGTTCCATAATGGATGGAGATGCAAGAACTGAGTGACTCAGTTTTTCCTTATTTATTTGGTCTTAGGAGGGGGTGAGACCTCCAACCCAGATAGAGCCTCCGAAAAAGGTGTCTTGAGTAAACCTTTTAAAATAAGTTTATTTTTACATTCTGCTAGTGTCCGATTACTAAAACTAGCACAAATGTCACAGTCAGCTTTAATATGATCCAAGCCCAAACAGTAGACACAATGGACATGTGTATCTGAGTTAGGCATCTTATGTCCACACTTGTCACACTGTTTAAATCCCAACTTAGCTTTGTCTGACATGGTAAGGTAACAATGCTATCCTACAGAAAAAAATAAGGGAGAAAATACCAGTGATGTTATTTTAAAGAATACCACTAGTAAAAAGGGAAGGCCTATCAAAGACAGGAGAGAGGGACAGTACCAAAAAAAGGTAAAAGTAATTAAATTACCAAGGAAAAGGGTAGGAAATAGGCTTAGGTTATAGGCGACAGTGCAGAAAGGCTGACGACTAAAAATTTACTAATTTTGAAGAAAAACTGTCATAAAATTAATTGTCTGCTTAGCTTTGAGAGAGATGGCTAACACATCTGACTAGGAATGCGGCAAATGAGATCTGGAGTAACTAGGAAAGGGGCATTGTGGGTAGGTTTTTAGCTGAGAGTTTTTGGCTTGTGCGAGCTGGGAAATGGCCGTATTGGTTCCAAGGATGGAACCAAGATCCTATCTGTAATGAATAAACAAAGATTTACAACATCAGATGCTCTTGCATTTGAATTAAATTGAAACTCACGCCGTGATCACAAATGATCTGACATCACAGCTTGCTTCTTCATTTCCGTGTTAGCGAGCAGAAAAAAACTATAGATATGGAGATACCCTGGTTCTTAAATATATTTCTGACTAGCTATCACCAGTTGTCACAGTTATCCAGGTTGTGCTTAAAAAGAGTTAATGAGGTAGTCTGCTTGACGTCGAGAGGGAGTCCATTCTACACAAGGGGGAGTCTCTGGGACACAAATCTGTCCCACCAACAAGTCCTATTGATGTCGCAGACCAGGTTGAGGTCACTTGTGTGGGTTACTCAAGTGGAGATTGACTTCTGGATAAGCAGCAGTCCCATCAAGGCAGGGTCTGGGGGTGCTTTGTATGCCAGACAGAGGTCACCTCTGAGGAGTCTGTATGAGACTGAGTAGAGGGACAGGGCTTTTAGCCTATCTGTGTATGGTAGATGTTTGAGGCCCTGGATTTCCTGGTGAGGAACCTCTGTGGTCTCTCCAGCTGCTGCATGTACTTTGTGAGGTACATGCTGAAAGGGGCATTGTACTCAGTAATGGGTGTATAAGGGAAGAATACAGGGATGTTATGACCTCCTTGTTCCTGGATGCGATACCCTTACTAATGAGATGGGCCATGTAGAAAGCCTTCCATACAATAGAGGCAATATGGTGGTCAAAAGTCAGTTTGCTATCAACCTGGGTGCCCAAGTCCCTCATGACTGATTGTGTGCTTAGGACATTGTTATTAATGTGATAATTTTGGGGATGTCACTCTCCCCAAAAGGGATGATGATGCAGTTTTTGCATTCAGTTTGAGGCCATGTTTCTGGCACCAGTCATTTGTTTAGGTAAGACCCTCTTGGAGGATGTCCACATCACTAGGGGAATTGATAACAGTGGCTGGCTTGCAGTCATCTGTAAACTTGGTCAGCCATAGCCCACTGGTTTTGGCTTGTACTTCAGAAAAGTATATCCCAAACAACAGAGGCCCCAAGACTGATCCCTGGAGTACACCACTCATTACGGGTCTACTGCTTGAGGTGGCTTCCCCTATTTTGACTAGGTGGGTTCTATCGGTGAGCCTGTTTTCTACCCATCTGGTAACATACAGATTGATGCCTAGTTGAGAGAGTTTATCTATTATACCCGAGTGGGTAATAGTATCAAAGGCTTTGGCCAGTTCAAGGCAGGTGGTGTGCACCATCTTCACTTCATCCATGGCTTAGGTGACTGTCTCAAAGAAGTCGAATAAATTTAACAGGCATGACCTGCCCTTGACAAAAACCAAACTGTGTAGTATCAAGTGTTTGGAGGTTGCCAATGTGCTTGTTAATGAGGTCCATGATAATCCATTCCATGGCCTTGCAGACCAGGCTTGTTAGGCTAATGGCTCTATAATTTCCTGTATTAGTGGATGCTCTACCTTTGTGCAAAGGGATGGGAGTAGCGGTCCTCCCCTTGGCTGAGATAAAGCTGGTACTCAGGCTTTGTTTGAATTGGCTGCCTAATGGTGCTGCAAGTTCCTCCTGACTTCATCTAGGATGATGGCTGGGATGTTATCAGGTCCCATGGAGGCTGTATTTTTTGCCTTTGAGAGGGCAGTGTTGACTTGCTCCCTAGAGATAAGGAGATGGGGGCAGGTGCTGTGGATGTCCTGATTTAATGATGGGGGGGACAGGGGGTGAAATTTCCACTGAACCTGTCTGCAGCAGGTCGGCTATATCTACAGCATTTGTGTATGTGGTGTCCTTGGCCACCAGTTTTGAGCAGATCTGAGTGCTTCCTTTGAGATTGCGGACATATGTGAATCAGGTCTTATGATTGTTTTTAGTAGATGTGGCCAGTTTGGACTCAAAATTTGCTTTGGAGGATTTCACTAGTGCTCCTATCTTCTTGTTCAGGCTAAGGAGAGATTGCTTCCAATTAGGCACCTGCTCCTTCTTGGTCCTGGACAGCAATTTCTTTCCTTTTATTATAGAGTTTAATTGTTACAGATATCCACCAGACAGGTTTACTCTTCCTTAAGGAGGATGATTTTGTCCTGTTGGGTATTCCTGATTCCATGCAGCTGTATAAATGCTTATATAGTACTTTGGTGTAGGCTTGGACATATGTGCCAGTTCCTATGGAGGGGATGGGGCCGTGAAGCTGCTTATACCTTCCCTCAGTAGGTTGCAATCAGCTTGGGAGAAGGTTTGTATTTTTTGTTTGACCCTAGCTGGAGGGGGAGGGAGGGTCGGAGAGATGGTGACTTCGAAAGTTAGTACTTTGTGGTTGGATCTTACCAGGGAGGATGACACTGTAGGGATGCTGCAGTGGTTACTCATGTTTGGTTAATACCAAGTCCAAGATATTATCACCTCTTGTGGGGGTGTTGATCAAGCTGGTCCAAGGCATTTGCATTGATGAATCCAAGAAATCTCTGGACATTTGTGTTTTGGCATGAGTAGTTCTTCCAATCTATGGTTGGATAGTTACAGTTGCACAGGATCAGGGTAAAGGGTTGAATCTTGATAGATTCAAAGAGCTCTAAATAGGTGGAGTGGGCATCTTAGTGGCTGTGAGACACAGGTGTGTGGACTATGTGTGGTGTGTGGTGTGGTGGGCAGTGGAGTTAGCATGTGTTTTT
This sequence comes from Protopterus annectens, assembly GCF_019279795.1. Classification (NCBI taxonomy): domain Eukaryota; kingdom Metazoa; phylum Chordata; order Ceratodontiformes; family Protopteridae; genus Protopterus; species Protopterus annectens. The sequence goes on from NC_056745.1 coordinate 518,844,072, forward strand.
GCCTCGGAGGTCTCTCTTGTTTGGATATGTTTTTGTTGATGACCTCCACATATGTGGGTGTGTGTTGTGCAGGTGTGGGTGGTGTTTGAGGTGCGGTGTCTGTGTTGACAACCTTCTCAGTGCCAGATATACTGGCTTGTGAGGGAGGGAGCATAAACTCTGGGTTCTTAATGTAACTGCATCTATCACAAATTGTGTTCCTATGTGGAAGTAGTAGAGGGATGTCCATGTACATGAGGCAGTTGCTACACTGTCTTAGGATGCCCATATCAACCAGACTGGCAGGAGAAATGGTAGGAAATTATCCAGCCATATTTGTCAGACTTTTCTAGATGCAGAAAATAACTTGCCTGCATTCAAAGAAAATTATATTTTAGACACCGAAATAAAATGTCTAGACTGTTTTTATAGGCCTTATCAGCTTGTCTCCACAGAAACATGAGAACCAGATATACAGTTGCCATTCTCTACAAGCCTCTCATGTTGTACTGTGAATATTTATTTACTTGAGGAAAATGTTTCATTATATTCAGTGTTCTTTGATTTACTTGTTTTCCCTTAAAACCTGTTATTAGATCAAGCCAAGGGCCTTAATCCAGTCATTCCACTATGCAAAAGTAGGAAAAAGCATATGAATTTTACATATATCATGCTCTTTTGTCCAGGCTTTATTCTCTTTTACACTGTAGTACTTATATTTCTTAAAATTGAACAAGAAGAAAGAAGAAGGAAAAAAAGGGGTGTCTATTAACTTTAGTACCCCATTATATACTAAAATAACTGTCAAAGCTTTACTTTATAATATGCAGTATATGTCAGGTATTATAAAAATACTGTTAAGAAAAAAAATTGTTTTACTTACAGTTACCTCTTTCCTTCCTCTTCTCCTCTCCTTAATGTATGACGTGAAGTAGGGCATATACCTTGAAGTCCCCTACAAGTTTAACAAAGTCAAAAAGTCCAATATTTCTAGATTTTCTTGTTCTGTCTTATTTTGCAAATGTAATTGATACTTTGTAATCCCACATTTATCCATTAGTTTCCCAGTTGCTAATTTTCTTCCTGTTAATGTCCATCTCCTAAATCCAGTCTCTGGTTCATTTCAAATGTACTTCTGGTTCTTTTAGTCAACTCCTGTGCTTTTTTCTGTCTCTCAAGAATTTTAATTTGAAAGAATGGAAAATGTTTCAGTGGCATAATCTCTCTATGAGCTTTATTATCAGAAGAATAAGAAGTAGAACCCCCTTCTATTTGATAGCCCTCTTTTGTTGGACAAATTTTTGTATTTCCTTCTTACTGTGTTCTGCATCAGAAAATAACTTTGACCCTCCATGAATAATTATTCTGATGATAGCTGGATACAGCAGCTTGAATCTCACATCTGTTTCTTGAAATTCCTTGATGGCTGGAATAAATTTGCTGCTCTTCTGCCTGGTGTACATTGAGTAATCATTTTCCACAAACACTCTACTGTCAGAACTTTGAGTACTTTGTCCTCCCACAGTTTTGTCAGAATCATCTCTTTCTGCTGGTAGGATTGCATCCTTAGTATTAAAGGCCTTGGCTGCTTTCTCGTGGACAGGTTTGGAACATGCACACATAGTGTCCTTTCAATTAACAACTCCTGCTGTGGAATACTAGTCCAGTTGCTTATTTCTGCCTTCATAAAATACAGTCTGTTCCTTTCAGTTTCTCTGGTACAGCAGGAAAGCTCAGGTTTTCCTTACATGCTCTGTCCTCTAATTCTACCAGTTTTTAAAACATTTACTCTTGAGCAGTCTCAGACTTAGCCAGCCTTTTCTTCATTTCAGCCTCTGATTTTTGCAGTGTTATCAGCTTATCTGAATATCTGCTTAAAGCTTCTTCCATTTTTTCCAGCCTTTTTTTATTTGATTTGATATACTCCTTCAGTGTTTCATTTATTTTAATCAGCTTATTTTTTCTTCCAGATAACTGGAAGTCATGTCTTGCACCAAAGCTGGAGCTTGAACTACTGTTTGCTGAACAGCTGCAGGATTCTTCCCAGCCAGGTTTTTCCTCACCTTTTATGACTGATTTTATTTTAGGTTCTTTGAATTTCTTTTGTGCTGGCATCTAGGCACTGCACTTACTAGCAAGTAACTAAAATTTACCCAGAAAGACAAATTCACTGGCTCTCTTTTCTGAGTTTCTGTTTTCAAACTGGCTGAGCTGAAATTAAGCTGTTAGTGTGTAGCCATCTTGGAAGTCTATTGCCTAAGATGTATTGATAATTTAACATAGACAGAAATGCTGATTCAGAGACATAGTATCCCTGCATTGAGAAAGACCTCATTAGAGGCTCAGTACCATGTGTATGAATCAAACACTGAGCCATCAGACTTTATCATTCTAGTTTTCTCTGTAACATCCAGACTTGTTATCCTGTATCTAACCCCCTAGGTGCAGGCACCCAGGCAGATGCACGCATGCAGAAACACACATGTGCATGCACACATTCACTTAGCCACATTGGTGCCCCTGTAGACATGCACACAAGTCCATGCACAACTACCAAATGACACAACCCAATGTCAATAGCTTTGGATTTACCTGCACCACAAGTACTCCCATAGGAATGAATGGGTGACTATAGTCTTTTGGTGGCATACAGCTTTACCTCCTAGAGCAAAATTTTGGGATCCATGAACTTATGGAGGAGAGCAAATAGCTAATTAATGTTAGGCACTCCTGTGGACTTCTATATCAGCATGCTGCTTCACTTCAGAGACTGCTCCCCAGTCTAAGGCCCCTGTGAGGCAAAAACCTATTTGGTAGTGCTGTCTCAGAATCAGAAAAGTTTTGTGACTACATTAATGTAGAGCTTGTAGCTGTTAGACTGTGTACTAACATTCACCCAAGCATTTGCTTGAGCTTCTTTAATGGCAGGGTGAAGGTATGCTCACTAATGTTCATCTGCAATGTACAGTTCTTCTCCTGTGTTATACTTTGTGTGAGTTTGTTATTTTTGTAGACCTATTAATAGGCTATGAACATTTCATGGAGCATATGATATTGAATTCCCATACTGTATATTAGATTAAGTTCAGTTTTATCTAGGTTTTCCTTTTTTTGTAAAAACTAAGATAATCTCTTCAAACCAAATATAAGCTGGCATTTATTCTTATCTGAGCACATCTCTGCTGTCTTTCTAATACATATGCTGCTGGAGCTTGATTTTGCAACACTATTACACAATCATCTACAAGAATAAGGTTATTAAATGTCATATTTGCTCTTATTTTGTAAAGCCCAGAACATACCTCTCAACCTCTTAGAGCGGGAAATCTGGACAGAGCCATGAATAATGGGGGGACAAAGGCCCAAAAATAGGGACACTTTAAATATTGCTCTTACAAACTTAGAAAATGGACAGAATAACAGGTTTTGCATTAGTGTGAACTTTCTGATATTAAGTCTGAAAGTCAAATGTCTGCCATTGTTTTCTGACTTCAGTCTTAATGATTTGCCAGTGATTTGCAAGAAAACTACAATTTTATAAGAAATAGACAAAAAATATGAGTCAAAAATCTAGACAGTTAAGAGCTGTGACCCAGAATTTAACATATGTGTGACCTGTGTATGGTAAGCTGTGCTACCTTCAAATTACCAAGAGTGAAGGGTTTGCTGACTACATCCCACTAACACACCTCCAAGTATTTATGAGAACTGTCAGTTTCTGTTCTGAAAGTTAATCTAGCTACTAAATGCATCTCATTTAGTATTGAAATCCAACTATGTAAAGTTAAAATGTTTTTTATTGAGAAGCAAAAGCAAACCATTGCCCAAACCTTCTGTCTTGCTCAGAAAGTGTACCAAAGCTTAAGCTAATCCACCGCAGACAGGTGCACTGACTAGTAATACTGTCTTAGAGAAACACGTGTTTCCTGATACTTTGTTAGTTTAGAGCTTCATTATTGCTTTTGCTTGTCAGTTTAACTGCTTTTGCCACAATATTGTGCCAAATGTTATACTTGGTTAGCAGATCCCAGCTGTTCACTACTGTTATGGCATATAACATCTCAGTAGCTCCTTTGTTATTATGTTAATTTTAAACCATATCCGGAATATTTTTCAAGCCTTTTTTCACATTTTTATAAAATGTGTCCCCTTGTTCTCTCACTATTAGGGGCTGTTTACACAACTGTATTCATTCCCCCCATCCTATAGTACTGTATTCTGCTGGGAAAGGAATAAGAGCCAGTAGGGATAGTTATTACCCTGTGAGGTCAGATTTTCTGTAGTGTTATTGCCTGTTATGCTTAACCAGCGTGAGTGCAGAATTCTACACATTTGTGATGCACACCTGGAGTGTTAACTCACCCTTTGGACTCATGCTCTAAGTCTCTTTGTACCACAATTGTACTTACAACCCCTTCCCCAGATGTCTGTCAGTAGTTTCATATGTGATTACTAGCCAATCAAGTTCAAGCAGTCTGCTAAGCAGCCAGACCCAAATATATTTGTCATAGACCCACTATCAAGTTGTCATTTTTATCTGTTGATCATTGTATTCCCTAAAAAAAAAAAAAACAGGTTTATTGGCCCATTTGTTATTATATTAATGTTTAAACTATATCCAGTGTATTTTTCAAGCTTTTTTCACATTTTAATAAAATTTGCCCCCATGTCCTTACTATCAGGACTGTTTGCACAACTGTGTTCATTTTCTCATATTCCCTAGCACTGGATTCTACTGGGGAAAGAGCAAAAGCCAGTAGGGATAGCCATTACCCTGTGAGGTTAGATTTTCTGTAGTGTTAATAATTCCCTCTCCATCTTATTTCAGAGGTTCATAGGTAAGTAAAAGGCTAGCTGCACTTGAGGGGCATTTTAAGCTTAGCTATTTTCCCTTTTTGTGCTCAAATTAACCTATCCCATTTAGTTAGAGATTGTCCTTACTCATCCCATGGTCAGTAATTATGTGTTACCCATAATAAGAATAACTGGGATCATACCATACATAATTTGAGGGGACCCATGCATGGGATAAAGCATTTAGGAGCTGCCTCTGTCCATTAGTAGTATGGAGCAGTCCTGGGATAAATGTTTGGTTTCCCATCCATAGATCCAAGTTGTGCTTGAATATGAACATGTATTAACTTTGTTTTATGTGAATGGGAAGTCACTTCCAGGGCAGCACTATACTCTGTGAGATATACCTGGCCCTCCAAACAATTCTGCATTTTTGGCATTCGGTATCAGTCCATAATTTTGGCACCGGTCATCTGCAGACTTAGTCAGCCAGAGTCCTCTGGTATTGGCTTTTACTTTAGAAAAATAGATTCTGAACAGGAGAGGTCCCAGGACAGAACCCTACAGAACCCCAATGGCAACAATGCCACATTATATGCTGAGCCAGTGTGAGTGCAGAATTCCACACATTTGTGACCCACTGTCAGTTCTGCATTGCTTGGTATAATAAAGTTTTTCAGTCAAACGTAATTCTGTGAATTGTATTTTCAGTCAACTTTGTTCAGTCAGTTGTGATTCAGGATGAATAACTACACTCACAAATTCTTATTCAGATTTTTCATGTCAATAGTGTTTTACTGGCTAGACCTGGGCTTAGTTTGGTCAGGTACTGACATTTTTATGCAGTTGTTTAAGTGGTTATACATGGCATTTATTTATACTTCTGCATAGGCCTCCATGTTTTTGGGGTAAGGGGGAGCTTTAAAATGATCTATGCTATTGTTTGCCTTGGAAAATTTTTTTAGGGTTTTAGAGTTTTATGTGGGTACTGCCATTACATCTATTTCAGAGAACCAATTTATGATCCGATCTTAACAATTAGGACATTATGAGGATAAGGGTGCATGCTCCCCCATGTTTGTGAGTTCTATGTCAAGGATATTTAAGCCCTAGTGGGAATGTAGACCAGATGTTCCAGAGTATTTCAAGTGACAAAGTCCAGGAATCTTTGAGCCTGCATGTTAGTGGTCGTATATGTTTCCCAGTTTATGGAATGGTAGTTATAATCACCCATGAGCAGTATGTTGGTCTGAATGGTAAGTGATTCTACTAAGTTCAGGTATGTGGAATGTTTTTTATGGTTCATGGTTGGGGATGTATTGCTAGCAATAATATGGTGGGGGATTTTGCCTGTGGTCAGTTGGACATGGAGTAGCTCAAGCGAGTCATCCTGCTTGACCAGTCTAGAGGTGTGATTGTTTTTATGTAAATGGAAACAATTCCTCGTTTTGTTTTTTTTTTTCCTTTTCAGGGGGTGGTCTGAATGTGTGGTAGACATTGTAGCCTTGCATGCTGGGGTGCCTTCTGCAGCCTTGAACCACATCTCTATAACTGCAAAAATGTCAGCATCCTCCAGGGTGAGGAGAGCTTCCAGGGAGTACAGTTTCTTGTTAACACTCCTAGAACTGAGGAGGAGTAGTACCATCAGCTTGGCATTACAATCATTTGTTATGTTGGTAGGTCTGTTGGCTTGGTGTTGCCTAAAAAAGGCACTATGGGGATGGCTACTGTCTTTGCCAGTATTTGAAAGCCTAGCAGAGACAGGAGCAGACTATCTCTGACAAAGCAGCATGGTTTGTCGATCATGTCATTCCAGGCTGACAAATACTGGATCTCCTTGGAATGACACGTAGCTAAGCCAATTATTGAAGTCAATCATTTTCTGTTTGTATTGTGATATAATTCTTGGTGAGGGTAGAATGCTGCTCAATGTGAGGCTTGTACCAGCCTGTCGCACGTATTCAGACAGGTCCATCATGTCTCTCTTCATATAGTCCAGGGAGGTACGTTTCAGGTCATTCACACCCATATGAACTACGACTGAGTCATACTGGTACTTGTGGTTGAGTGACCTGAGTGCCTGTTTGATCTGATGAATCCTGGCCACTGATAGGCAACTGACTGTAACCCTGTCTTTATCCAACCTGGTGAGGGGTGTCTGGATGTCTCATGATAGAGTCTCCTATGAACAAGATGTTTGAATGTATGGTGTTTCACCTTAAGGGCTTGCTTGTGGAGACCCTGTGATGTGTATTTTTATGTGTACTGGTTGGTGTTGACTTGGTTTTGTTTGCATGTGGTTCCTGAAGGCAGCATACAGGAGGCCTCTGGGGTTTTGTTAAGTTACTTATGAGTACCTCTGCATAAGTGGGTTTATGTGTCAAGACCAAATTTTGTGAGGGAAATGATGTGTGTGTGCCGACAACCTGTTTATCATTTGATATGTCAATATGTGAGAGTCATTTCTCAATTTTCATAGTGTAGCTACATCCCTTACATTTTGTGTTTGTTTCAAGATTAAATAGTTGTCAGTATACATGAGATAATTGCTACATTGCTTCAGGATACCCATGTCCACTGGGCTGGTGAAAGGGATAGCAGGAAGGTGCCTATCTATGGTTTCAGTTTTTGTTACTATGGATTTAACCAGAGAGGAGACTGGGGAGATTTATCTGGACTGGGATGGTAGCACATGGATGAAGAATTGATGCTAAACTCAGTGTGAACTGCAGCTATCCAGCAAGGTGATACTGCTCTGTGCGCAACTCGGATGCTCTAATAGCAGCAGGGAGACTGGGGAAGTTTTCCAAAGCACCAGCAGGAATAAAAGGACACCATGAAAGGATCAAAAGTTTATTTCAAGTAGTTAAGCGCTTTCTTCCCTGTTGCAAGGGACTTCTTCAGAACAATGAACCAAAGTCACCCAGCCCTATATATACCCCACCCCAATTAAACAACTAAAAACAAGTTTCATTAAGTCATTTTCCACAAACTTTATACATACAGTTAAAAACATTTCTTAAACCCCCCCCAGCAAATTTATAAAAATACAAAAAATGCAAAAAATACACATTTTTAACCAGACAAAAATGTGAATTTCTAGTATTTTAAAATTGAGTAACATTTTAGGTTAAAATGTACATATGATATGTATTTTAATTCTTTTAACGGTGGATAACGTTAGCTGCAGCAGATTCTTTGTAATTCTCAGGTGAAATAGCTAAAACAAGAGCAGCTCTGAGGAAATGAGCACAAACCCACACAAATCATCATCAGCCCCCCTTTTCCCATTTTCTACATGGGGTTGGGGTATCATGTTAAATGTCCCCATCGCTCTATCCAGCTTTTGCTCAACAGAGCTATCTCAGGTAACCCAGGCAGGGCAACTAGACACTGGCTGGTCAGTAGCTTATTGACCAAGGGCTGCTGGGCTTTATGGCAGGCACACATCAGCCAATAGGGGAACATGCACCCCACCCACCATTAGCATGGGTCCCTGCCATAGGTCGGAGTAGGCCGTGTCCTTTACTCACTTTTCACCGGTAACTATCCATGCCCGTTTTGGTGACATTAGTCAACATTACCAAATCACCTAGAGACATATTTTACACCATTAAATGACTAGCCCTGATACAGTGTGCAGTCTGTGATGCATTTTTTCCTATCTTGAAGATACTGTGCACCACAGTAGATGCCCAAAGTGGTTGGCCTATACAACTCTTCCCCCTACAGGGCACTATGTAAAGTCTAGTCTGTGCTGCTGCCCACACCTCCATTCATTGGTGAGTTTGAGACACAAACCCGCACGAACACTGGGCTTATATAGAATCAGAACAACAAACTACACAAAAGCAAGGCCTAAAGACCAATCAGGAAAACACACAATAAGTTTTGAGCCAGCAGCCCCCATCTCAGATAGTTTTGCTACGGCACACCTCTGCCACAACAATGCAGTCAGAAAACTCTCAATGTAAAAATGCTGGTTTTAGAGTTCAAGTCTAGGGAACCCATGGGCTTTTTCTGTGTGGCACACTGGGCTTGTTTCCTGCTGATTTAGTTTACAAGCTTGGTGACTTGGGGCTTATTGTTAGAGGAAACAATGGGGTTTACCATCTACTTGGGTTTACCCTGTTCAAGAACCTTTTTTGTACTATGTTATTTGGGTTTTTTAATTGCTTATACTAGCTGCAGCATTTGAATTACCTTACTTTAAGTTCATTATTTAGTACAAGTTCATTCTTAGAAGGGAAAAAAACTAGTTTAGAGCTCTTCAGGCCACCACAGTTATAATATATTGTGCCCTCTTGCTGAATATGGCTTCTCTCTCTGTCATGTGATCTGTCTTTGTAAGGGACTTGAATTTTATTATTGTATAGATTTTGGCTTTCTCTGCATTGTTGCGGTTTATCTAGATATCTTGCTTGGACTACCTAAGCATCATCCGGAAGAATCCATCAGAGTCTATTTTCTTTTTCCATTTTTTAACTCTGAATTTATCATCACAGACTTAAGTTATTTAGCTTGTAACAAAAACAGAAATTGTGAACAGTTATACTTTTACTTTGATTTGTTTGTTTATTATTTTTTATCTTTAAGTTACTGGTATTAGAATTTTATTTTGATCTTTATATTCATTATTTTACTTTGTCTCCTTATCATTTCTCTTAGTTTTTGTAAGTACCATCTACTACCATTATGTATGCAAGTTGTTACATTTACGCAAATGTTATTCACTGTACTATATGGAAAAATCTAATCTAATGCCTGAAATGAGGAAGACTTGAATAGCTTGTTGATGAAGGTGAAAGCAGAAAATTCAAAAACTAGCTTGTTGTTCAGCATAAAAAACTAAAATTATATCATCTATCCCTTATCAATTGTTTTCAGATACATGGGGAAGAAGTAGAGACAGGTACAGAATTATTTTTTCTGGGCTCAAAGATCTCTACATATGGTGACTGCAGCTATGAAATTAGAAGACACTTGCTTTTGAGAAGAAAGCTATAGCAAATCTGGATAGGCTTTTAAAGTGTAAAGACATTGCATTGTCAGCAAAGGTCTGTATGATTAAAGCCATGGTTGTCACAGTAGTAACTTCTTGTTCATGCCCTCAGTGAAAAAGGGCACAAGTTCAGTCGAACTATCCTGGTCAACAAATGCCAAATAAATAAATAATACTATCTCCAGCATCACACAAACAAAAAGATTATTTTTTTATTATTTGACAAGTTATACTTAATGGAGCATACATTAGAAATCACATAAACAATTGGACTTAGACTATATAATGTTACTGAGTTCATATTGTCTTAAACAGATAATCATTTACCCCAGGATTCAATAAGCTAAAAAGTCCGTGCAGGAATAGTGTAGCCAATCCTGCACAGAACATGGCCGCTGAGCAATCCAGTAAACAAGCCTGGGGACATGCACGAGCCTGCTAACACTATTCTGCCATGGGCACAACTGGATTATGCTAATGACCTCATTGGCTGGTGAAAACCATGCAAATGAGGTCAATTAGTGATCCAGTAAGCAGGCAGGCATCTGTGGCAGAATAGTGTAGCATGCAGAAATGTATTTGGCTACTAGCCGAATACATTTCTGCAAAAATCAAAATGGAGGCATGACATCTCAAACTAAAGCATGTATTCTAACCCTTAGGCATGGCAATGGCCAAATATATGGCCATTGGCATGGAAAAGTGTTGCAAAATTATAAAATTGAAAGTTTATTTTTTAGTCAATCTCAGCTGTTTAAGCATAGGGCAGCGGCGCACTAATGGGATTGTGGCGAAAATAAAGAAAAAAATGTGAAAAGGCAATTTTAAGTGAAATCTGCATTTTGCCATTATAGTCTATGGCATGCAGAATCAAAACAACAGCAGGGAACAGTGGTTGATAAGGGGGAAAGGCTCTGGTGTAGTGCTGTAACTAGGGACTAAAGCAGTGGGATATGCTAATGAGGGAAATTTACTGAATCACAAAAAGAAGACATGTGCGAAACTGCACCTAACCATGTAGGACTTATAAGGCAGTGGTCTAAGCAGGGGAAGCAGCTGACATGAAAAGGGGGTGCGTCATGCTTGGTGTAACACATTGGAGCTCCACGGCTCCCAGATGAGCTTAGCTAAGCACAGCTAAGCAAGGGTGTGTGTCTCAGGCTGTGTCGACTTATTCCATGAAATGAAGAGTGTGTTCGTGTCCATGGGAGGGCCAGTTTTCATTGTTTACTTTAGCTAAATGGGTTTGAGTGGCATGCACTGGGTCTAAAAAAAAAAAAAATACAGAAATAGCAGGACTGCTTACATTTGGGCACCAGATTTACACGGTGCGCCTCACGGCTTAAAAGGGGTGGAAATGTGAAAGGAAAAAAAGAAAAAAAAGGGAAATAGCAGAGTAAAAGCAAACAAGTACAAATTACATAGCTGGCAGGTGGAATGCATCATAGTCAACCAATCATACAGGCAGCATCTGCAGCACAACAGTATAAACTATGCAAACATCTTCCAGTCTGTTTTTTCCTACAAACTCTGCATAATTGGTGTACACATGCGGGGGAATTTTAACTGAAAACATGTTAGGGGCTGCCATTGCTTTGATCCATCAGTATGTGCTAGAGGCTGAGGGAGGTGAGGAGAATAATGCTGACAACTGCCACAGACCGAGGAGGAGGAGGAGAAGAGTGTTCAGATCCAGGGTAACTTACCAGGGGCTATATGATCTGGAGATAGTAGAGTGCTACAGGGTGGACAGAGACATACTTCAACAAATCATTGAGCTATGCTGGCCTCAACTCAGACCCAGAGCCAACAGAGGGGAACCCATCCCAGTGGATACCAAGGTATGTGTAGCCTTAAGAATACTAGCTACAGGTACTTTCCAAAAACTTACTGGGGACATCATGGGGGTCTCATAAGCATCTGCATCCAGGGTACTCCACCAGTTCCTGGATGCCATCCTACCACATACTGGTAAACACATTTACTTCCTCAACACACATGAGGAGAGGACTAGCAATATGCATCTCTTCCACCGTGTAGCAGAATACCCGGAGGTACTGGGTGCGATAGACTGCAGGCACATCCATATCAAAGCACCACCCAGTGAACAGGGTAGGGTCTACATAAACCACAAGGGCTTCCCCTCCATCAACTGCCAGGCCATGTGCAATGCCTAGGGCATTATCATGAATGTGTGTGCTGACAGTCCAAGAAGTTATCGCGATTCCCACATCTGGCATCATCACAGTTTTATCAGGTATTTGCCAGTGGGGACATCCTGTATGGCCATCTGATGGGGGATGCTGACTATGCACTGGAGCTGTGGATGATGACACCCATCAGAAATGTACACACACACCTACTCAAGAATGCTATAATGAGGTACACGCACAAACCAGGCTCATTATAGAGTGTGTGTTTGGAATGCTCAAGTCACGGTTCCACTGACTTGACATATCTGGTAGAGCCTTGCAGTACTCCCCAGCCACATGTGCACACATGTTCATAGTATGTGCCATGCTACACAACATGATCCTGTGGAAACAGCTGCAGCAGGAACAGCATGGAGAAGGGCCACACAGCCCCCCACCATTGCCAAGGTCCCCACAGGCACAGAAGGACTCAGAGGTGGATGTCGCTGAGCCTGCTCCTGTAGGCAGATGGAGGCATGCTGAGTATGCCCAGGCCTTGGCAAAGAGGCAATGCATAGCACACACACTGGCACTGTAGGGACCCAGGGACTGACACCTCTCTCTGACTCGCATACACAGTAAAATGGATGACACACACATCACATTACCTGTAACTTACCATGCATAGGCATTGTACTGTGTGCATCCAACATAGACAGACCTCAAGCACCATCCTCACAACTGCCACAGGCACAAGGTAAATCAGTCTTCTTAACAATAAATCAATGGATTAGTATGTTTTGGTAGCATATCTATGGTAATGCTGCATGCATGCAAGGGAATGGGGTGGCCTACTGGGATAGCAGCAAACTGTGAGCTATGCGGGACACCAGGAAATGTCTGCACAATACTGGCTTCCCCACACTATGCAGTATCATTTAAGGTGACAAATACCACTGCAGTATATGAGGGGGGCCAACTAAGGGGGGGGTCATAGGTCACATGCATGGATGTCACTGTGGGGATCCCATACTCACCCCTCAGACTCACATAGCACGTCAGCCATAGAAAACCATTAAGGAATGTCTGGTAAAGGCCCACAAATGGCAACACTCATGGAATACCTCCCTACAGACTTACACAGGGATATCACAGCAGGCCTTGGATTTGCAGTAAGGCTCTGAAGGGTAAGAAGTCTGAAACTCAATTGTATGGCATTACAATCTAACCTGTGGTCTCTAGTGATATGCCTCTATTCTCCAAGACAGGGCACAATACTATTCCAAATGGAACCAAAATGTAAAGCCACTATCAGCACATTCTTTGCAAATGTGTACCATTGAAGGTGTCCCCCCCACCCATATTCCCATAGAAATGCAGTAACATGTAAGTTTGTAGGGTAATAGCAGCAGAGCACACATTGCCAGGGCTTTCTCAATCAACATGATAACTTATTGCATCTCCACAATATACAGGGGTCAATGAGCTATGCATATGTGTGGGGAATACTGTCAGGATGTGGCCAGCAACTTCTCACAGCTGTTGCGTCCTAGTGGCCTAGGTACAGTGATGTGGTAGACAAGGCCATGCTCCATGAAATGCAGTGCCAACTATTTTGCATGTCTGCTACACCTATGGTCGGAGTTGTATACACTGTCCAGATGTCAATATCCATTACTGTCGGGAAGCTGGACAGGTCATGGACAGGGGGCCACACATATGAACAATACACATGTGTGAGTAACCTAGACAGTGCCTACCATACCTCCCAACTGTGCAGACCTTTTGCAGGATGTACAGAGGTTTGCATCATATTTGTAGTGTCTTTATTCCGAAATAGTGGTTATCTGGCAAATCACTGGCAAATCACAAAAGTCTAAAGTCAAAAAATAATGATGGATTGTAGTGTCCCAGACTTAATACCCTATAGAAAAATGCATGCTAATGTAAAATATGTTATTGTATAACCTTTCCAGGTTTGTAAGGCCAGTAGTCACAATGGTCCATATATTTAGGCCTTTGTCACCCAATTACTCATGGCTTTGTCCAGATGTCTGGCTCACATATGTAGAGAAATATGGTGCCTAGTAGCACAGCAGTTCATTCTGTCACTTACCATTATCACTCCAGGGGGGTCCACTGCCTGGCAGCCTGGGAACATATGAGTGACAGAATGCACTGCCTTGCTACAGATAGCCTGCATCCGTCTCACATGGCCTACAGGCCTCTGGCAAAGGCCCATGCCTCACCCATTGTGCCTTTGTAGGGAATGTCATGGGCTCCATACTACCAACATGATACAGTCAACAAAATGCAAATATAAGGCCATGCTGCTAAATGCTAGTAGCATAACTCTCAACCTCATAGAGGAAGAAATCTGGACAAAGCCACACATAATGTGTGGTGTGTGTAGAATAAATATAGGAAAAAGTGTTTTAGTCCATTCCCACCCAGTACACCTCCCACTGCCTTACTTCACAAGATCTGCTGATGTCATTCACTGTAGAAGTACTGTTGGAGTGGCATCTGCCCTATAAGCTCTGTGATGTGTACAATAACTGCATAGCACTATAGTACAAATAACTATCTAGGGTTCTAATCTCAGTCCTAGCAAATGTAAAAGTGTGTGTGTTTGTAGGTTAAAGATGTTGAGCCCATTCATACCCAGTACACTTCCCATTGTCCTACTTTAGCAGTCCTGCTGATGTCAGTCACCTTAGAAGTACCTTTGGGCATCCCACAACACTGCAAGCTCTGTGGTGCATGCAATAATTGCTTAATACTATAGTGTAAATAACTAGTTAGGTAGGGGTTCTAATCTCAGTTTTGGCAAATGTAAAAGTGTGTGTGTTTGTGTGTGTGTGTGTGTGTGTGTGTGTGTGTGTGTGTGTGTGTGTGTGTGTGTGTGTGTCTGTAGGTAAAGATTTTGAGCCCATTCACACCTAGTACACTTCCCATTGCCCTACTTTAGCAGTCCTGCTGATGTCAGTCACCTTAGAAGTATCTTTGAGAAACCCACAGCCCTACATGCTCTGTGGTGCATGTGAGAATTGTGTAACACTATAGTACAAATAACTAGTTAGGTAAGAGTTCTACTCTCAGTCCTGGCAAATGTAAATGTGTGTGTATGTGTCTGTAGATTAAAGATTTTGAGCCCATTCACATCCAGTACACTTTCCATTGCCCTACTTTAGTAGTCCTGCTGTCAGTCACCTTAGAAGTACCTTTGGGCAACCCACAGCCCTACAAGCTCTGTGATGCATGTGATAATTGCGTAGCACTACACTACAAATAACTAGTTAGGCAGGAGTTCTAATCTCAGTCCTGGCAAATGTGTGTGAGTGTATTTGTGTGTTAGTGTGTACATGGGTAGGTTAAAGCATTTTGTGGCCTCTCTCATCCAGTACATCACCTATTGCCATACTTTACAAGGGCTGGTGATGTTCCTCACCTTAGAAGTACCTTGGGACACCCTTTACCCTATACGTTCCATGGCATGTGCAATAAATGCATAACACTGTATTAGCAATAAGTAGATAGGAAGGGGTTCTAATCTCAATCCTGACAAGTGTGTATGTGTGTGTGTGTGTGTGTGTGTTCATAGGTAGGTACTAGGCTATCGGCCCAAGGGCCTACTTAAGCCTAGCCAACAAGGCTCCCAGGCTTACACCACCCAAGAAAGATATTTTCCTGTGTCACTGTCGACCAGAGACACAGAAGTGATCCCCGGGGTGTATTTCCTATTTCTCATCCACTCATCAAGATTTTTCTTGCAGAGTGCTAATGAAGAACTTTGCTTGACATAGATGGGTAGCCTGTTCCAGAGTATGGCAAGTCTCTGGGACAGGAATCTATCCTTCCAGCATGTCCTGTTTATTGTGGTGACAAGGTTTAGGTCCCTAGTGCATGTACGTCAGAGGGATTGGGATTTCTTTAGGTGTAGCATGTCCAACAGCTCTGGGTTTGACATAGCTTTATATGTTAGGCAGCGATCACCTCAGAGTAGGCAATATGCTACGGAGTAAAGCTGGAGTTTTTTGAAGCAGTCAGTGTAGGGCATTTGTTTGAGGCCAGTAATCCTCTTTGTGGGTACTTCTGTGGCCTTTCCAGCTGCTGCAGATGTCTTGTGAGGTATATTCCAAAAGGGATGTTGTACTCTATAATGAGTCTAATGAGTGTCGAGTAGAGGGGAACAATGACCTCTTTTTCCTGGATGAGAACCCTTTTATGATGAGGTGTGCCACAATGAATGACTTCCTGACTACTGTGGCAATGTGACTATCAAAGGAAAGACTACTGTCAACCTGGGTCCCAAGGTCTCTTATCACACATTCAGTGTTAAATAGATTGCTGCCTATGTGGTAGTTCATGGGTACAGAGTTTTTACCAAAGGGGATGACACTGCACTTTTTGGCATTCAGCTTGAGGCCATGGCTCTGACACCAGGCATCTGTCTCAGCAAGGCCTTTCTGTAGGATGTCCACATCATTTGGGGACTTGACTATGGCTCCTAGTTTGCAGTCATCTGCAAACTTCATTAGCCAGAAGCCATCTGTGTTAGCCTGTACTTCAGAGAGATAGATACCAAACAGGAGAGGACCCAGGATGGAACCCTGTGGTACTCCACTTGTCACTGCTTTGAGGTCAGATTTGGAGTCTGCAACTTTTACAGTGTGGGTTCTGTCAATGAATCAGTTGGCAACCCATCTTGTGACGTAGGGATTTATACCTAGTTTAGTGAGTTTAGCTATAATGGGGGATGGTGTCAAAAGCCTTGGCTTGGTCAAGATAGGCTGTGTGAACCACCTTACCCTCATCTACGGCTTTGGTGACTGCCTCAAAGAAGTCAATCAGGTTCAGGAGGAATGATCTACCTTTCACAATTCCGAACTGGGTGGGATCCAGAGTTTAGAGGTTACCAATGTTTTTGTTTATGAGTTCCATGATGATACGTTCCATGGCCCTGCAGACCAGGCTCATCAGGCTAATAGGTTGATAGTTCCCGGGATCAGTGGTGGCTTCCCCTTTGTGGAGTAGGATAACTTTTGCTGTGCGCCATCCAGTTGGCACAAAGCCTGATGCGAGGCTATTATTGAACATGGTGCTTAAGTGGGGAGCCAGTTCATTCTGAAGTTTGTGTAAAATGCAGCCTGGAATGTTGTCCGGTCCTATGGATGCTGTGTTTTTGGCTTTAGAGAGTGCAGTTTTTACCTGTGTAGTTGTGATTACAGGAACTCTGCATTCTTCCTGTATAGATATGGGCCCTTTAGGGGGTGAGGGGGGGGGGGTAAAGTTAGCACTGAACCTATCTGCCAGGATGTTGGCAATATCAGTTGGTTCTTAATTTTCATGCTGTTGTGCTGTAACTCAGAGCAGATATGGGTGTTGCCATCAAGATTCTTGGCATAGCTATGTAATGCTTTGTGGTTGCCTTAGAATTAGTGGCAATTTTGTTTTCATAGCTAGCTTTGGAGGATCTTATAAGGGATCTCAGCTTCTAACTGAGGCTGACCAGGGAGATCCTCCGCTGATGGGATTTTACTCTCTTTTACAACAATTTATTCCTTCTGTTGTACAGTTTGTTTATGGCAGGGGGCCACCAGATTGGCTTCCTTTTTTGGAGGATAGTATCTTGGTTCTGTTTGGGATAGCACGATCCATGCACTCATGTAAGTGCCTATAGAGTACATTTGTGTAGGATTCAGCAGTTGTAACTGTATTGTCCATCTGCATGGGTGTCATGAAGTTCACCACTTCTGTCTTAAGAAGCATGAAGTTGGCTTTGGAGAAAAATTTACCATGGTTTCCTTAATGGGGGGTGGGGGTGAGATGTGGATATCAAGGGTGATTAGCTTATGGTCGGATCGGACCAACAAGGAGTTGACTTCAGGTGTGGAACACCGGTCACTCATGTTGGTAACAACTAGGTCTAGGATATTGTTGCCCCTGGTGGGGGTGTGGATAAGTTGATCCAGGGCATTGGAGTTTATGAATTCCAGAAAGCGTTGAGCTAAGGAATTGGTACATGAGTAGTTTTTCCATTTAAGGGTGGGGTAGTTGAAGTCACCCATTATTAGGGTGTTTGGTTGAACCCTAACATTTTCCAGTACACCAAGAAAAGAGGAGTGGGAATCCTGGGACACAGTGGGGGATCTGTAGCAAGCTACAATTTGGATTGCAGTTTTGCCCAGAGTTAGTTGCATTTGGATAACCTCGGATGCATTATGCTGAGCAATTAGCCTGGAGGTGTGGATATCCTAAAAGAATATGGACACACCTCCACCTTTGGTGTTTCAGTCCAGGTTACATGGCCAAAAAATGTGGTATGAGTTATAGCCTGGTAGTGCAGGGGTGCTCTCTGGAGCCTTGAACCAGGTTGTGAATCCTATCAATTGGGTGCTGGGTTTTGCAATTTTTTGCTGTGGTCCACCCAGTACACATCCCAATGTCCATTTTACATGGTCCACTGTTGTCATTTACTGTAGAGATAGCTGTAGACACTCTGCAGCCCTATAAGCTCTGTGCCATATGAAATAACTATGTAACAGTATGGAAAAGTCTTGAAAGAATCAGCAGTACACCGCAAGCCCACTTATTCCAACTGTTATTTAAGTTACAACAGCCAACACCCTCACTTTGTTAGAGGACAGATGATTAGCGGGGCTAGGATTTGCTCCACACTGATCAACTTTAAGACAGAGCTGGATAAACTTACCCAGATGTTTACGGCCAGAGGTTTACTCAGATGGGGGACAAAATACATACCCTTCTTAGGACAAAGTGGGATGAACCTTTGGCAAGATGATATAAATTCAAATACGAACAACATTATTTCAGATAACCATAAAGAATTACACAACATGGCTACCCAGTATGGGTCCTTTGGACAAAAAGTGAGAAAAATCATGAAGAAGAACTGGGTTATTTTGGAAACTAATAAAGAAATTACGGATAAGTTAGGGAAGGATCCCAATTTTACGTACAAGGTTGGTAAGAACATTAAATATCTAAAATGAAATGAATCCAAAAGGCTACTAGCGGAATCACAAAGACGCTGGAGACATGAATAAATTCCACACTTTTAATGAAGGTTTAGCGCTTTCATCTAGTACAACTAGACTTCATCAGAATGTGGAATAGATTTTTATGGCTTTGCCAAAATCACCTTTCCAGTGATGAGCTGAGATGAGATGAGCTCCTTTGAAATCTATATATCTGAAGGAGATCGTTTGTTCCGGAAAGGTGATTTTGGCAAAGCCATAAAAATCTGTTCCACATTCTGATGAAGTCTAGTTGTACTAGATGAAAGCACTAAACCTTCATTAAAAGTGTGGAATTTATTCACGTCTCCAGCATCTTTGTGATTCCGCTAGTAGCCTTTTGGATTCATTTCATTTTGGTTGTAGTGGCTACTTGGACTTTTTTTTTAACATTAAATATCTCTTGGAGCACCCTTGTAGAAAAAACATTGATAAAGGTACAAAACCTTGTGGTGCATGTCATTATTGTGCCTACATTATGGATGGTAATGTAGGTTGGTTAAGGGAACCTGCAAGAAAAATTCAACTAGCAACAAGTAGTTGTTACAGTAGTGGGTTAGTATGCGTGTGTGTGTGTGTGTGTGTGTGTGTGTGTGTGTGTGTGTGTGTGTGTGTGTGTGTGTGTGTGTTTGTGTGTGTGTTTGGAAAAGGTGTAATGGATTTTACATAGGGAAGACAAAGAGAGCCCTTAGAAAAAGAATTTATGAACACACATATGCTATCGACACACAAAACACTAACAATGCACTTTTTAGGCACACGACCACCTGTTCTGATTACTCAGGATTTCAATTTGGAATTTTAGAAATTATTTTAAAGGAAGCCAGAGGGGGTAACTGGTCTAATAAAATAGAAAAGAGCGAGTTGCAATGGCAACTTTGTTTGAATGCTTGCCAACCCCCTGGCATGAATTATTACATTTCTTTAAAATCAGTTTTAATAGAAAAGGCCTCAGCTTTATAAAAAGTATTGGTATAACAATTCATTTTTTTATCTACAGGTTGCTATCATTTTAATTTTCAATGATGATTTAATTGAGAAAATTATTTAAATGGTTCCACAGTAAGCACTATTGGTTTTGATAAAGTCTGCATTTGGACAGACGAAAGCGCTTACCGAATATTGTTCTTGGAAATCCTATGGTGGATTTATGAATAAAACATATTTTTTATACTTGGCATCTCCAAGACTTATAATTGGAATACACTACGCTATTGGAACTGTCGCCGAGTAGTTTTTGTTTTGTAAGTTTTGAATTGACCACTTGACACACATTTGGTTTCATACTTTACAAGGGCTGGTGATGGTTCTCACCTTAGAAGTATCTTGGGACATCCTTCACACTACAAGTTCAGTGGCATGTGCGATAAATGTATAACACTGTATTAGCAATAACTAGATAGGAAGGGGTTCTAATCTCAATACTGACAAGTGTGTGTGTGTGTGTGTGTGTGTGTGTGTGTGTGTGTGTGTGTGTGTGTGTGTGTGTGTGTGTGTGTGTGTGTGTGTGTGATGTTCCTCACCTTAGAAGTACCCTTGGGAAACCCTTCACCCTATAACGTTCTGTGGCATGTCTGATAAATGCATAACACTGTATTAACAATAACTAGATAGGTAGGGGTTCTAATCTCAATCCTGACAAGAGTGTGTTTGTGTGTGTGTGTGTGTGTGTGTGTGTGTGTGTGTGTGTGTGTGTGTGTGTGTGTGTGTGTGTGTGAACCATATCCATTGGGGGGCAGATTTTGCAATTTTATGCTGTGGTCCACCCTGTACATGTCCCAATGTCCACTTTACAAGGCCCACTGTTGTCATCCACTGTAGAGGTAGCTGTAGACATTCTGCAGCCCTATAAGCTTTTTGCCACATGCAATAACTATGTAACAGTATGGAATAAATAATAAGATAGGCGGGCCTTCTAATTCTTGGATACCATTCCCCAGTCAGGAATCATAGGTAAACAGCTAGGCATCAACCCCTATATCACTAGATGGCTTGCAAACTGGCTCACAGATAGAAGCCATGGTATGAAAGCAGCAGACTTCATGTCAGACTGCTGACCAGTCACGAGTGGAGTCCCACAGGGTTTGGTCCTGGGTCCCCTCGTGTTTGTTATCTATGCCTTTGAAATCCAGCCCAACATGAAGGGACTCTGGCTGACAATGTTCGCAGACAACTGCAAGGTGTGTGCTAGTATTTCCTCCCCATGTGATGTTAGCGTCCTGCAGAAAGGCCTCACTGAGACCTACGACTGGTGTCAGAACCCTGGTCTTTAGCTCAATGCCAGAAAATGTGCCTTTGGAAACAACATTGTTTCCATGAATCACCACATTGATGGTAGTCCACTGAACACTGAAGTTATTATAAGGCAACTGGGAACACAGGTTGACAGCACACTCTCTGTTGACCACCACAGTGCCACTGTGTTCAGAAAGTCCTTCGATGTTGCACATCTCATTACTAAGGGTGTTGCATCCAGGAAGTAAGAGGTCATTGTCTCCATCTACTCTCCCCTCATTAGGTCAATCAATGAATACTTCACTAGACACATGCAACAACTGGAGAGGTTGCAAAAGTACTTCACAAAGAGGATCCTATGCCTTAAACACTTGTCCTATATGAACAGAGTCCAATAACCCCAACTATTCTTTGTCTCATATTCCCTACTTAGAGGTGATCTCTGCTATACTTACAAAGCCATGTCTGACACAGCTCTGTCAGGAATGCTACATCTAAAGGACCCAATCCGTCCACACCACATGCCCCAGAAACTTCAATCCCATTTCTACAATCAGTAGAACATGGTGGAGGGACAGGATCATAACCCAGAGACTGCCAATGCTATGGAATAGACTTCACATACATGTCAAGCAGAACACCTCACTGGCTCTCTTCAAGAGAAATCTGGATGAGTGGATGGGGAATAGAAATCTCACCCCAGGGATCACTCCAGTGGCTATACTCATTAGACACACTGGGGACTATCGTCAAGTGACATGATGCCAGGGTAATCCTATGGCCTAGGCTTGTAAAGGCTCCAGGCCATTTGCCTAGTACACATGTATGAACCTATGGATCTCAGTACTGGCAAACGTGCATGTGTGCATTAGTGTGTAGAAAAGTATTTGTGAGTGTGTAAACATGTGAAAGTAGTTTGAGGCCCTTCTCACCCAGTACACCTACCAGTGCCATAGTTTACAAGGGCTGGTGATATTATTCACTATATAGGCACCTTGGGACACACTTCACCCTATAAGCTCTGTGGTGCATGAGGTAACTGCATAGCACTATAGTAACAATGACTACATAGGTAGGGGTTCTAATCTGAGTCCTGGCAAATGTATGTGTGTGTGTGTGTGTGTGTGTGTGTGTGTGTGTATTTGTAGGATACAGCATTTTGAGGCCTCACTCTCTCAGTACACTGCCCATTGCCATGCTTTACAAGGGCTGGTGATGTTGTTCACCTTAGAAGAACTGTGGGACACACTTCACACTAACTAGATAGAGAGGGGTTCTAATCTCAGTCCTGGCAAGTGTGTGTGTGTGTGTGTGTGTGTGTGTGTGTGTGTGTGTGTGTGTGTGTGTGTAAGAACTGTATCCTGTGTATGTGTTTGAGTGAGAACTATATCAATTGGGGGTGGGTTTTACATTTTTAGGCCATGGCACACATCCCAAGGTCCACTTTACAAGGCCCGCTGTCTTCATCAACTGTTGAGGTATCTGTTGACACTCTTTAGCCCAATAAACCTTGTGCTGTATGCAGAAACTATGTAATGATATAGACTGACTAACAAAATAGGCAGGGCTGCTAATCTCAGTCCTGGCAAATGTGTATATGAGTGTATTTGTGTGTGCAAGTATGTATAACTGAAGATTCAAGTATTTTGGAACCGTTCTCACCCAGTAAATCACCCATTGGCATACTGTACAAGTCCTAGTGATGTTTTTCACCTTGGAATTACCTTGAGACACTCTTCACCCTATAAGCTTTATGGAGCATGTGATAAATGCATAACACTGTAGTAGCAATGACTACAAAGGTATAGGTTCTAGTCACAGTCCTAGCAAGTGTGAGTGTGTGTGTGTGTGTGTGTGTGTGTGTGTGTGTGTGTGTGTGTGTGTGTGTGTGTGAGAACAGTATCCTGTGTGTGTTTGAGTAAGAACTATATCCATTAGGTGGCCGTGGTTTACAATTTTAGGCCATGGTACTCCCAGTACACATCCCAAGGTCCACTTTACAAAGGCCGCTGTTCACATCTACAGTAGAGGTATTTGTGGACAGTCTTCAACCCTATGAGCCCTGTGCTGTGTGCAACAGCTATGTAAGAGTATGGAATGAATAACATGATAGGGAGGGCTGCTAATGTCAGTACTAGCAACCATGTGTGCATTAATTTGGATAGCAGTGTTTGTGAGTGTGTAGATTCATAGGTGACAGTCTAATGATTCCTTCCACACCCAGTACACCCCCATTGCCATACCTCACAAGGGCACATGATGTTATTCACTTTAAAGGTACCTTGGAACAGTCATCACACTATTTGTTCTGTGCCACCTGTGATAACCGCATAACACTGGAGTACCACTAACTAGATGGGTAGGGGTTCCAAACCCAACACTGGCAACTGTGATCCTGTGCATGTGTGTATGTGAGACTGTGTGTGTGTGTGGGAACAGTATTCTCTGTGTGTTTGGTCAATGCAATATCCTCTGGGGGTGTGGATTTTACCAATCAGAGGTGTTTTCCACCCACTACACTTACCATTGTCCACTCTAAAGGGGCTGCTGATGTCAACCACCATAGACTTACATGTATACACCTCTCAGCCCTATAAGCTCTGTGGAACATGCAATAATTGTTAGACCTGGTAAATGTGTACATATACAGCTGTACCTCAGCTCTAACATGTTCGATGTGTTTCCACTCTGTCATACTCCACATTGATAATGTCTGCAGGGCCACAGCCTGCAGACACACAGACACCTGGCACAAAACAAATACAGCATGTCAGACTACATTCAGTCAGCAAAAATGCATCATGGCTAATAACGTATATACATTTTTATGTGTACCCATAACAAATGCAGGCAGACAGCACCTTACACAGCATTGCATAGCTACACTGTACTATATTCATCCTGTACATCAGACCCATATTAGCATGTCCCTGCATCAATAGTATGGATGACAGGGATGTGGCACAGATATCATCATATGCACAGGGTGTGATGTGAGTTTGCCAGAGGCCTAGGCTGTGCCATACTGTTGACATAATGTATGTGTGTTTGGAGGGGTATTCTATAAATGGGCTGTGCAGATGTGCTGTGTGTGTCTGGAGGTGAACTGCCTGTGATACAGATGTGTGTGTATGTATGCACATAGTCATGCCATGTGGCTGCCCTACACAGGGGTATGTTGGACAGCTATGGATCATACATGGCAGGGTGTACAGTTCACTGCCTTGGTCACAGACACAAGAACTGGTCCTGCCAGGAGTCTCACTGACACCACCAGGCCCAAGGCCAGATAAAGTACTGCTTCATGATGGTGCCTGCTGTCTGCTGGATCTGTGTCCTTGATGGGACCAGCCAGGTCCACATGCCCATGACCTGTTCTGTTGTGGTGTGGACAGCACCCCCCTTCAGTAGTGCTGGTGGTACTGCCACTACGGGAGTGTGATGGTGCATGGCCCCATAGAATCTCAGCTGATGCTGGTGCTGACCTACGTCCATGTGGCCAATGCCCATCTCCCACCACATGCTCTAGCACAGACATGCCATGGTCGAGGATTGCCAAGGTCTCAACCTACCGTCTATTCATGACCTCAGTATTTTGATGTGTGGCCTCAACAAGGTCATGTATGTCACCAAATAAGCCAGGAAGAGTTGCATCCAAGACCTTGAGTATTCATGACAGCCCGAAACATGCATCTGGTGACACCTGCTGTGGCACTTGCAGCAGCAGATTGACAGGCAGCAGTCCTTTGAGCACCCCTATCCATCTGCCTGTGTGGGACTTCACCTGCACTCTAGCTATGGCTAGTGGCTACACTCACACTTGCCATAGTCACCACACTAGCCTGTTCCATGCCACCACCTGCCAAATGTCCATTATCTGTGGCTGCTGGGGACGGGGTATGTGTGGGCATTGTCACTGTGTGTGGGGACACTGTGGGATGCCAATTGATGGCACAGATTCAGACCCTGACAACCTCACCTGTGCCCCACTATGACCACCATCATTGTCAGAGCCTGCAGAGACACTGACATCAGATTCTTAGCGGGAGGGACCATGACTGCCATGTCCACCTGTGAGGGGAAGACAACATATGTAAATTAATACCTGCACTAACATTTGCTGGTACACACACACACACACACACACACACACACACACACACACACACACACACACACACACACACACACACACACACACACACACACACACACACACATGGACACATACACAGACACATACAGGTGAGATGGCACAAAGGCATTACACAGACCTCACAATAGCCAACTGGTGACATTCATGACACAGTCAGACCACAACATACACACTCTGGATAGGCCCTCAACATCATGCAGTGCAGCCCTTTCCACTTAATGTTACTACTAATATACACCTCTGGGATACGTGAGTAGTGTTTGTAGGTGAGGGGCCTTCACCTAGCACACACTGCAGCCATGTACACATTATTGCTGTTCACCTGTATAGCACAGCGGCAACTCCTACAGAACATATATCTCAACTGTACAGAGTTTTGCTGAATGTCTAGACATGTGGCTCATATTTTTGGTCTGCTCCTCATAAATCCTGCTTGTCTGATACATTACTGGGATGATCTGAGGATTGGCATCACTAATTAATGACATAATTTGAGTTTCACACTTCAGAACTTGCAGTAAATGTATGTTAAAACAAAACCTATTACTCTAACAACCTTCTAAGCTTACAGTGGATATAATAAGTGTACACACCCCTGTTAATGTGCTGCGTTCTTCTGATATATAACATGAGACCACATAAATCATGTCATAATGTATCCCACCTTTATTGTGAACACAAAACCAAAAACAGCAAAGAAGCCTCTTAGAGTTGCATAAAATCCTTTACTGGTGTCTCCTGGTACCTCGACTTATGCCTTCATGGGATAAATTACACAGCAGATAAAAACTTCCTTATATAATTGTACATCAATCAACACCACACTCAAACTGTGTTCATATTTATTTATTTATTTATTATTTATTTCAGTTTGATTACCGGGGAGGTCCACTGGGCTTGGGGGCCTGTTTTCTGTGGAGGCCCGGGGAGAAAAGCTCCAACAGGAAACAACAGTTTAATTACATGAAAATTCAATATTAAAGTGAAAATGTCCCTTTTAAACAAAGGAACATAACATAAAGTCAAAGACACATTTCTATTATTGTTCCCAAAACACTTCCCATGCAAAAATTACACATTGAAATTTACTTCTAAATTCAAACCTGTTGGATACAAAGTATTAAAATTGACAATAAATTTAGTTTCCAAAGCTAATAACTTATTTGTAAACATTTCACCCTATTGACATAAAGGTTTTCCTAACATACTAAAAAATAAAGTAGAATCTGAACCATCATGATAGGTGCAAAAATGGTTGTCAACCGGGCTATCCAATCTACTGTGTCTGATATCCCCCAAATGCTCAAGGATGTGCCTTTTAAACTGTCTCTTTGTTTGTTCTGTGTACCATTTTGCAACAGGACGTCCACAACCAATAATATATACAACCCCACTTGAACTGCAGGTAAACCTCTGTGTGGCTTTGTACATCCTATTATTAATCTTTGTACCATTTAAATTCTTAATCTTGGGACAAACTTTACAACCCAGGCAAGAAAAACAACCCACCTGTGCATTGATATCTATGCTTAACTTCCCTCAACTTGTTCCGGAGAATTTAGCCAGACTTGGATGTTGTTCTGTGTGAGAAAAGACTTCCATCTTCAAACCCTACCCCATAGGCCAGACATGTGGGGAATACAGGAGATTGTTGTCACATGTAGTATACAACCAGTATTTGCCAGAGATTCCTGCAACTCTTTTAGTGTTGCTGTAGGTCTCCTGGTAGCCTCCCTGACCAGTTTTGGTCTTGTCTGTTCATCACATTTGGAGGGATGTTCACTTCTTTGCAATGTCACGGTTGCCTATATTTTCACCACCTTTTGATGACTGGCTTCATTGTGTTCCATGGTATATGCAATGCTGTGGAAATGTTTTTGTACCCTTCTCCAGGCTGATAACTTTCAACAATGGGATCCCTTTGATGCTTTGTAAGCTCTATGTGAACCATGGCTGTTGCTGTAGCAGGCAACTGAGTAAATGTCAAGAAAAGTTTAGTAGGACAGCTGATTGGGACAGCTGACAATTATTTGGTGTTAATCAAAGAGTTTCTGTAATTGATGGCAGGTATGTACCCAAGAAGACGTAATGCTGTAATTATATCAAAAGCTGCTTCAACACATTATTAGTATTAGCTTCAGCCTGTGCACGCTTATGCATCTAGCTTATTGTACATTTTTTGTCATAATTGTTCCCCTAACATATTTGTTTGTTTTCCAATTGAATTGTACAGGTTATAGGTCACATTAAAGGTTGGAAGAGTTTGGAAATGTTTTATTGTGGTCTCATTTTTGTATATCACAAATACCTGGCAATCTAACAGGGGTGTGTACACCTTTTATATGCACTGTATAAGACTATTTTTTTAAATATGTCCCTAGTTTTGGGCCTTTGTCCCCCCATTTTGTCAGTCTTTGTTCAGATGTCTTGCAATGACAGGTTGTGAGGTATGCTACAGATGTGTTACATCTCCTGCATATAGGCCCCTGTGATGACCACTGTGATGCAATGCAGTTAACTCCACCACAACATGCACATATCACAATATGGCTAAGAGCAACAGTTGTGCGCATGGTAAAATGCATGACCTTAACATGCCTGGGGTACTGGTGAGCCACAACAGGACAATCCTATACTCACCAGCTTCAGGCTGCTGTCCCACATCCAGACGAGAGATACCTATGTAGTTGTGGGGGAGAGGTACTGTCAGCAGACTCACATGTGGCATTGGTACAAGATGAATGCTACTTTTCTGCACATGTACAGTATAAGCTCTGATACTACACAATTTGCTGTCCTTCACCATAGAAATACACTTGTGTGCATTACAAAACCCCACCCACAAATCCAGTTTGACTTGACATATGCATCTAAATACTCTACAGAAGCCAGTATGACTGCTACAGTATTCAATTGATAAGCACTGGGGCCTTACCTGGATGCTCCCCGTCTGTTTCCTGGGTGCCACCCACCTCCACCACTTGTGTTTGTTGGCTTTGCTGGTGTGTGGTGGCTACCCCAAGGTTGGCAAGGAGCTCATCTGTTGGTGTAACTGGGGCCTGTGTGGCAGGACCCCCACCTGTAGCAGTACGGCACTTGGTCATGGCAGCACCCCTTTGCCAGGCATGGCATATCAGGTCAGTTGCCCGATGCCTGACCTGATCGTATGTGCATCCATGGTGGCCCAAGATGTTAACTCTGTGGACAAGGTCACCCCACAGGACAGTCCACTCCTGCAGATTGTGTTGGCTGCAGCCAAACATCACCCCATGGTGCTGGATGATGGTATCTGTGATGGCTGCATTTTCATCTGCAGTATATGCTGGCTGCCTTGGCCGCTGCATGTCACCTGGAAGACATAAACAGGGAAACACATCACAGGACCTCATACATTGGTCAAAGTTATTTACAGAACCTGCACATCAACACTGACTATCATTAGCCACCACTTACAACTACATCATACCCCTGTCATCTATCAGCACAGTATGAACTTGTA
The DNA here is from genome assembly GCF_019279795.1 of Protopterus annectens. Classification (NCBI taxonomy): domain Eukaryota; kingdom Metazoa; phylum Chordata; order Ceratodontiformes; family Protopteridae; genus Protopterus; species Protopterus annectens. The sequence continues at coordinate 518,872,909 of NC_056745.1, forward strand.
TTGCACTCCTGGTCCTGATGTGTCATGTTCCCCCCAATGAGGGCCAGTAAATTGCATAATCCACCATTCATCATTCACCTTTATGTAGAGGGATGACAATGGCCATCTTCCTTGCAGATGTGATGTCAATGGTGCCCGGGCTTTGCTTGTGTACAGTGTGTAATGGAGATGGGAACATATGCCTGAGTTTATGTAGGATGCAGACAAGGATGTTATCAGGTCCCATGGAGACTTACTTTTGTTGACTTTGATTAGGCATTATGGACCTGCTCCCTGATGATTGAGGGGAGGGGTGTGGGTGCTGTACATATCAACCTATATTGATGGTGGGACGGGGGTAATGTTTTCCCTTAACCTGTCTGCAGTGGGCTGGGTATAGCTTTGGTGTGTGTGTATGTGATGTGATTGACCACCACTACAGGTTGGTTTGGGTTGTTGCCTCTGAGATTGAAGACATATGTGAAGACAGTCTTGTGATTGGCCTTGGTGGATGTGGCCGATTTGTATTCATAGTTAGCCTTACAGTAATTCACCCATGACCTTATATGCTCAGTCAGAGAAAGGCTGACTTGCTTCCAAGTTGGTGCCTGCTAATACTTGGCCCTGTACAGCCAATATAGCAACTGATTATGTGGTTTGTGTATTGCTGCTGTCCAGCAAAGAGGATTACTCTCCCTTGGAGGAGGCAGGTTTTACAAGTAAGGTATTGCTGAGTCCAGACAGCTATGTAGATGCTCATATAGCTGTTTGTAGTAGGCATGGACATAAGGCCATAACACAGTTGGACACCTCTCCAATTTCAACCTGATAATCATGCTTATTCTACTACTAATGTCTGTGTTAGGGCAATGCAACAACCAATAGCTGTAGAAATGTATGTATGTTGGATGCACAGAAACTAAGATTACATACATGTACAACATGTACAGCTTATTTACCTGACATTTTCATCTCATGTCTGTTGTCATGAGGCTTCCAGATATGCCTACTCATACATACATGTGCACAGGTAATACCTGATATACATATCTGTTCTATGTCAGTATGGCACACTGTATTCACACTCTTGCTGCTCAGTTATACCTCTCAACCTGTTAGAGCAGGACATCTGGAGGACACCACACCTAATTGGGGGGGGGGGGGCAATGGCCCAACATTAGTGACACTTTATTAATATTGCTGTGGCACACTTAAGTCAGTTGATAGCACAGTAGGCTATGCATTCACAGAAATACCCTGGAGGATGTCCGACACTCATATGTATGCTATTATGTTGTAAGTTAAGTCTTTACAGATTTGCCAATGATTTGCCAGACATAACACAACTCTATGAGTAAATGACTACAAATATGAAGCACATATATGGTCATTGTGCATAACACTTGACAGTTGAATGGTATGAGCTCAGTATATCACATGCAGTGTTCAACACACATGTCTGCGATGGTAGTTTACTATGCATATACCCTGTATAGGTCTCTTAGATTTGTGAGACAAACATGTGTATCATAGTTGTATTCATAAGTAACATATGGATATTTATGACATCCCACTAGCTGGCCTAGCAGTGTTACAGTCAGTATTGTTCAACAGACACTCCAGTAGTAGTCATATTTGAGACATCCTTTCCTGGGTTATCTCAGGGGCCTGAGCTGTGATCTATGTCACTGCAAACAGACCCAGGTGCTATGGCCATAGGTGCTGATCAGCAATATATCAGTAGAGCAAGTCTTGTTGAGACATATTTGTTAAAGTTCCTATTTCCCATTATTACATACCCCCTACTGCATTCCATTACATGCTTACTTGATTGACATACCTTTTTTCCCAAGTATAGTTGGTTTGCTTTGATTTATGTTTGTTTTTGTCTGTTTGTCTGTCTGTCTGTCTTTTTCTCAGAGATGTTGGGTATACATCTGTTATGCATAGGCAGCAGCTTGCCTTTCATATGTAATGCTCATGAGCAGCTGATAGCCTGTGCACCAATTGGTGTCCCCCACTTGCTAATTGCATGCAGAGCAGCTGTGTTGTTATTCCTATAACCAATGGCATGACAACACACTCCTATGACTGAGTACTTCATGTGTGCATTGGCTCTTTTCCTTGCCTGTGAGGAGGACATCATGGAGATGTGTGAAGAACAGCATCACAGAGGGTAGTTGGAAATACCTCTTATAACGAAAAATGTGGAGACAGTCCAACAAAACGGGAGAGAAGGTTCCAGACCTAGGAACAGAATGTAGGTATTGGAGTTATACAGTTGGATTAATGCTGGTTTAACAGGGTTTGTGTGGACATGGATTTTCTGAGTGATTTTAACTCTGACAGTGTTATGTGGTTGACATAACTCTCAACTGTAGGGCTATATGCAGAATGGCCAGAGGTTCGACTCTTATGTTTGGTCTGTTCCTCGGACAGTTTTTGTCCTTGGTAAATCAGTAGCATACTCTGGGGATTGCAGTCAGTAAATGCTAACATTGATTTGTGTTTCTGACTTCATATCCCTCAGAAAAGATTTGTTACAACAAACCCTGTAACACCAGCAACTTTTTTCAGTTTATAACACTGATATTAAACATATGCCCCTGTTTTGGGGCCTCTGTCCCCCAATTATGTCAAGCTTTGTCCAGATGTCATGGAGTAAGAGGTTGATAATTATGGTATACCATTATTTAGTGCCTTCATTCCTGACATCATCCCGGTGATGTAGCAGAATGCCAGACATGTTATGAGGGAGAGGCCATATATATGAGGACAAAGCCTGGACATTCTGAGGGAATCTCTACAGTTGAGAGGTCTGTGTATGTCTGACAATTGTTAACAGACTGTCAGGATTGGGTAGCATGTAAATGTTAGTTAGTCTGTGTAGGGATGGGGGTAGATGTAAGTGTCATGGCTCATTTTCTGTCTGACTGTGCGTGCTGCTCCAGTTTCTGGTGGTCTATCAGCTGTATATGTTTGTAGGGGCAGACTGATACATGTCCCATAACACCTCAGGATTCCTACTACATGTGACGTGGGGCACTATATGTAGGGGTAGTGTGTGAGTGGCAAACAGAATATTTTTGCTGACACAGTCATTATACTCTAGTGTTCATTTGGCTTAGCAGTATGTCACTGTGACTGTGGTGAAATTGGTTGTGGGTATGCACTTCAACGCCAGTGCCTGTTTTTCACTCCTTTTACATCCCTGTAGTACCTGATATATTTGCAAATGCATGTGTAATTCCCCATCACTAATTTGGGGTAGTGTTGTGTCAGTCTCACTGTAGTTTGGATGGTGCCTGGTAACATGCTTAGCAGCTCAGTGTCATTTCCCTAATGTCATGTTATGTCCAGATATGCATAGGATGCCCAGTTGCATGGCTCATATCTTTGGTCTGGTCCCCATAAGTGTTGTGTATACCTGGCAAATCAGTGGGATGATGTGATGATTTAATTCACTAACTAATGAGAAGCAACTGAGTCTTGCACTTGTGCTATTTCAGTCAATATATATTAGAACAGACGGTGTTACTGCAGCAACTGTCTCAGCTTAGCTACTCAAGTATTTCAGATATGTCCCTATGTTCATGGCTTTCTCCCCCCCCCCCCCACTTTGTCAGGCTTGGTCCACATTCATTGCACTATGGGGTTCTGAGCATACCTGTCAACTGGCTGGATTGTTTCAGAATGTCCAGTTTTTTTGCTCATATTTTGGTCTGTTCCACAAATTATTCATATTTCTCTGGTAAATCACTGTGATGATCTGAGGATTTCTGTCAGTAAATGATGACATACATTTCAGTGTCAGGCCTCATATCCTTCAGGGAATGTATGCTGAAAAAAAACTCTGTTACTGTTGCATCTGTCTGCGTTTTTTTTTGGCAATATTTAAAGTACGTTCCTACATTATTGTCCCCCCATTTTGACAGCCTTTGCCCAGATGTCTTGCACTAAGAGGTTGAGAGGTATGGTTCTGTTACTCTTGCAACTGTCTACATTTCTAATGGCAATATTTAAAGTACGATCCTACGTTATTGTCCCCCCATTTTTGACAGCCTTTGCCCAGATGTCTTGCACTAAGAGGTTGATTGGTGGTATGACTGCACTACATATTTTATATATATATATATATATATATATATATATATATATATATATATTTATATTTATATATATATATATATATATATATATATATATATATATATATATATATATATATATATATATATATATATATTTAATATGTTTTTCATATATATGTATCTCCATACATATCTGTATATGTATATATACAAAACCTGAGTGATTCCACAGAGTTTTTTCCCTACTGTTGAATGACTACTGAATATGTTTGAAAAAGCATCAAAAATTCCTACAGCTCAAATGATGTAATATATTGATCTGACTATAGTGTATGGGGTCCTGGGTTCGAGACTTGGAAGGGCTGAATATTTTGTTGCTAGGCAGAATAGTGCCTGATGGAAATAGAGTGGTTAAAGCAGTTTTAAGTGGCTTTAAGCAGGTTTTTGCAGGTTTGTGTGATGCTAAGCAATGCCGGCATACTGTTAACTGTACAGATGCTTAATCTATTTTGGCTTCAGTTAGCATTGCGCAAACTTGCTTACTCCTGCTTACACCCTCACTAATACATTCAAAAGAAAAGAAAAAGGGGTTATAGGAAGGTGGTGAGAAAGGTGCAAGCAGAGGGAAAAACAATATGAAAGGTAACTAGGGATATGCAGGACAGGTGTAGGGAAGGTCCATTGCTGTCCAATTCTTATACAGCAACAGCTATCATTTGTACAAAATTTGGAGGTGAATTTGGACAATCAAACCCCAGAGAGAGGGGTGAGGACAACAGAAATGTGTTGTCAATCCAAATGGACCAGATTAAATGTGTCCAGTGGACACCTGTGTGAAATGGACAGCTATGTATGGGGTGATAAGTTTTTGGGGGACAGATTCCCTTTTCTTTTTTGTTAAGGTGAGAGTGGCATGTTGGGGAAGGATTGTGGGTACACCTGGGGAGGTAGGTTGGGTAGGGAGACAGACAAGACAGCAGGCGGGGGCAGTGTATGACACATGTGGGGGGTAAACACCTTGGACAGGGAGGGTGATTGGGAATCAGAGGGCCATGAGCCCCCATATGGATACAGTGGGACTGACATCCCCACCTGCAGGCAGTCACAACTGCACCTTCACAGCCTCGATGATGGCTGTGCTGGCGGCTGGACAGTAGGGGCAACCTGCTCCTCAAGGTGCACCAGGCAGCCCACCATCTGGCACTGCTGGCCACCCAACTCAGAGCAGATGACACTGCACACCATACCCCTGAACTGACGGCGGATGATGGGCTCATTTCCACACGCACGCCCAGGTGGTGCAGGACTTGCAGAAGATGAAGTTCCAGGGTGGGTCCCAGGTGTGCTGGGGCCTGGTGCCACAGCCAGATGAGGTGGGACAGGTGGATCCGCTGGGATCGGCCTATCTAAACGTGCTATAGTGTTGAGATTTTCCAAGATATATATTGGTTAGTCATGAACAAAACATGTCAATATTAGTTTTAAAGGCATGCATTGGTGTTCAATTTAACCCAAAACAACAGATGTGAAACAGTTGCATATCAAACAGAACACATGCATAACTGGCACAACACTAAGCATTGTAACAGCATGCCAGTAACAATGATGGCAACAGGCCACCAAAAATGGTATTTGAACAAAGTATGTTAACATACAACTGATTAATTATATGAACAATAATATAACACATGTCCCAACATTAGGTTTGGTAAAAACATATCTGTAGTATATGAATAATAATTAGTGGTGCAGATGAGGGGTGGTGGGAGAGAAGAAAGGTCCATTAACAACTGCATAGGCCTCTATTTTTACAACAGTACTGCTCAATACTCTAGTGGTCTGTCCTCACTTTACATCTTTACCTATGGCCTACCTATGACATACCCATATTTGTGAGGTTGGCCATGTAGCCAGCCTTCTGTACAATGGTGCCCACATGGTGGGAAACTGTCAGGATGCTACCAACCTCAGTGCACAAGTTGCCTCACACCTGATTGCATACTCAGTACATTATTACTGTCATACTTAGTGCGGATGACATCTGCCACAGCAGGGGGAAGTATGCCTCTCCTGGCATTCCATTTGCAGTAATGCTTCTTGTACCTGTCAGTCGGGTGACTGCCTCTTGGGGGATGGCCAGATCAGTAGGGGAGTGTAAGACAGTGGGCAGCTTGCAAGCATCCGTACTCCTGGTCAGCCACAGACCACTGCTATTGTCCTGTACTTCAGATACATATATCTCAAACAGTAGAGGCCCCCAAATGGATCCTTGAGGTACAATGTTGTGGATGAATCTACTATTAGAGGTGGGTACTACTACTTTGACTGAGTGGATACTATCATTGAGCCAGTTAGCTACCCATCTGATAAACTACAGGTTGGTGCCTAGCTGTGTAGGCGTATGTATCCTGTCCACCTGGGGATTAGTGTGACAGGACTGGGCTAGGTGAAGGTAAGCATTGTTCACCATCTTCCCCTCATCCCTGTGTTTGTTGACCACTGCAGAGAGGTCAGTCAGGTTTAACAGGCCTGATCTCCCTTTACAATACCATGGTGTGTGGACTCAGTCATTTTGATGTTGCTGATGTCCCTGTTCATAATGCCCTTGATATTGCCTTCTATGCCCTTGCAGAGCAGGCTAGTTAGGCTGATGTGCATAATATTGGCTAGGTTGGTGGATTGCTCCACCTTTGTGTATAGGGATGACAGTGGCTGACCTCTGTGCAGATGGGATGACACCGGTGCTCAGGCTGTGGTTGACTACAGTGTGGAATGGATCTGAGAGCCCATGCCTGTGTTCATGTGGCATACATCCTGCACAAAAGATCTACAACCAATAAATCTAAGCACACGAAACAATCCAAATATAAAAGGACATGCCAAACTTGTAGAAATGCTATTTAATAAAGCAGAAAAGAGCTTTTGGGAAAAACAAATCCCTTCATCAGTGTATAAAACATCATATCAAAACTTTCTTTTAAATAGTGAAACAGATAAAATCACACCACTGCATGTGGGATGCAGCCAGGGATGGTATCATGCCTATGCCTATGTAGACCTCTGTGTGTTGCCTTTGAGAGGGCATTACGGACCTACTTCCTGATGATGAGGGAAGGGGGGCAGGTGCTGTACATGCACATGTGTACCACTGGGGGGACAGGGGGGTGGTGTTTACACTTCACCTGTCTGCAGCTGATGCCTATATCTATGCCATATGTGCATGTGGTGTTATTGATGACTACTACAGAGCAGAATTGTGTGTTGCCTCTGGAATTTCAGACACATGTGTGGAAAGCCAAGTGATTTGCCTTGGTGGATGTGTCTGATTTGTGCTCAAAGACAGCCTTAGGGTGCATCACCTGTGCCCTTATTTGCTTGTGCAGACCAAGGTGACACTGCTTCCAATGAGGCAGATGTTCCTTCTTGGCCCATCCAGCAATTATTTCCACCTACTATAGTATTTGTGTATTGCTGCTGACCACCACAAGCATTTATCTTACCTTAAGGGAGATGATGTTGTCCTGTCAGGTACTGCTGAGTCCATACTGCTACGTAGGTGCCCACATAGTATTGTGGTGTGGGCCTGGACACTGCTGCTAGTTCCAACAAATGGGACATTGGCTGTACAGCTACTTCTGTCTTCTCTGAGGGGGTTTATAGTTATTTGTGTACAGATCATTCTGTTTGACACTGTAAAGGGGGGCAGAGGAGATGGTAACCTAAACAGTGATGGCTATGTGGTCAGATATTACCAAGGGGGATGGCACTGTAGGAGTGCTACAGTGGCTACTTATGTTGGGTAGGACCAGGTACATGAGATTCCCACCTGCTGTAGGAGTGTTGACCGGCTGATCCACTGCATTGCCATTGACAAAGCCGAGAAATCTATGCGCATTCATGTTCAGGTGACATAGGTCAGGCACACTATGGTTAGGTATTTGAAGTCACCCAGGAGCAGGGTAGATGACTGAATCCTGACAGATTCCAGCAGGTCCCAATAGGTGTGGTGGGTGTGCATAGTCATGGTTGGAGGCCTATAGCTAGCTATGATTTGAGTAGGTGCTTTGTCAACTAACTGCGCTCGGGATGTCACCCATGCATCATACAGTTTGGCCAGCCTAGAGGTGTGTATGTGTATGCTAATGTTCAACACTCCACCTCCTGTGTCTTTCCGGGCCTCCATTTGGGGTCTAAACATATGATGGGATGAGTGACCTGGCAAGGTTGTTGTGCTCTCCACAGCTAGAAAGCAGGTGTCAGCGACTGCACAAATGGCAGCATCCTACAGGACAAGGTATGCTTGCATTGACATGGGTTTCATGGTAAGTCACCTAGCTCCTGTTAGAACAAGACATCTGCACAAAGACACAGATCAGTGGTGGGCAAAGGCCAGTAAATAAAGTCACTTTATGAATCTAGCTGAAACACAGTTGCCATCAAAGATGGTGTGGAATAGGCCAGTAAATAGTGTCACTGTATGAATCTAGCTGAAACACACTTAGTTGCCAGCAAAGATGATGTCACATTCACAGGTATATGCTGCAGGATATGACATCTGACAATGAAATGTATGCTAATTTGTTATGCCTTCAATCTTTAATGGGTTGCCAGTGATGTGTCAGACAATACACAACTGTCTGAGGCATTGACTACAAATATGAGGCAGACATGTGGTCAATCTGCAAATCTCTGGACAGTTGTCAGGTATGGACTCAATATATCACATACAGTTCAACACACACACATCTGTACCAGTCATGCAGTACTCATATACCCTATGTACATCTTTTACATTATGTATCAGAGTAGCATTCACAGCTGACATATGAATAATTACAACATCCCAAGTAGCTGGCCTACCAGTGACACACTCAGTACTGGACAACAGAGGCTCCATTATTAGTCATGCATGAGCTGAACTTTGACTCAGGAGCCAGGGATGTGCTCTATGTCAATGCAGCTAGGGCAAGCGGAAATGGCCATAGGTGCTGGACAGCAGCATGTGAGTCCAGCAGGTCTTGTTGTGGCCTAGTGTTTAATGTCCCATTTGACATAATTGCATCTTCCTTCTGCATTCCATTACAAGCTTACATGATTGACAAACCTGTTATAGTGCTCAGGAGTTCCCCCACAACAATACAAATGGTTAGATTTGTGTAGTCTCAGTCTGTTTTTGTGTAGATGAGTTGAGACCTGTGTTGCATAGGCAGCAGCTTGTCTTTTGTAGGCACTGCTCATGAGCAGGTGATGGCCTGTGCACCAATCGGTGTCTCCCACTTGCTATGTGCATCCAGAACAGGTGTGTTGTCTTTCTATTTGCCAATGTCATAGCAACACGGTGCTATAATTATGGCCTTCATGTGTGCCTTGTCCCTTTTCCTTGCTTGCGTGGAAGACATTATGGAGGTGTGGGGGCTACAGCTTTACAGACAGTAGGTGGGAATACCTCTCAGGTGAGGACACGTGGAGACAGCCCAGCAACATGGGAAACAAAGCTCCAGAATTGGGTACAGATTGTAAGTCAGTAGAGCTGTTATAAACATAAATGGTTGCTAGTTTAACAGGGTTCATCTGGACATGCATTTTCTGCGTGACTTGAAGTCTGACAGTGATATGTCTCTGACATACCTCTCAACTGTCCTGATGTTGAAGACCCCTCCTGTGGCACCATCCTTGACTGGGTTCTAGTGTCACACCCCCACTATTTTACAAGCAGCGGTACTCTTCCTGACCCTCTTGGTGATCACCTGCCCACTTTCACCCACCGACTCCCCTGCATCTCTAATCGCACCCATAACTACATCACTACCCGCAATGACAAAAACTTTAACCCTTCAATTTTCATTGATTCCCTAAAAATAATTAATTGGAACAATTTGAAAACACTGCCCCTAGAAGAAGCAGTTGCCCACTTTAACTCCACATTTCTAGGAATACTTGATTCCCAAGCCCCTCTACGAACAAAAAGAATAAAAACCAACTCAGCCCCCTGGCTAACCAAAACTACTCTCTCTACCATGAGACTTAGAGACAAAGCCTGGGGACTCTATCTGAGAAACAAGACACCAGACAAACATATTGCATATAAAACCCTTCGAAATAAAGTAAAAAAGCTAATAACCTCTGATAGACAAACATATTTCTTCACACTCCAGAACAATAATAAAACTAACCCCCAAAGATTCTGGAAGGGAATTTCCACCCTCCTCAACCCCAGCAAACCACACACCCCAACCCCAGACCCAAACATCCAAGACTTGGACTTAGCTGTTCAGTTTAACTCCTTTTTCATCGATTCTATTAGTAAACTCACCTCTTCCTTCTCATGCTTCCCCCCGCCATCTAACACACCCCTTCTCCTACCATAATCAACCCTAACCCCATTTCTTCTTCACACAGCCCATCTCCCACCTCCTCCACTACTATTACTTCCCGCCAACTGAACCCTCCTCAAATTCGCCATCTCTACTTCCCTCTCTATTCACTTTAAAACCAGTATCTACTACCACTATTAAGAAACTCCTCCAGAAATTAAAGCCGTGTACTAATGCCCCTGATAACATTCCCTCTTATTTCCTACACATAGCTGCAGATGCCATTGCCTATCCCATTAGCATTCTAATAAACCGTTCCATCCAAGAATGCACCGTGCCTCAACTGTGGAAGCAAGCATTCATTATCCCCTTCATAAAGGAGGCAACAATTGCAACGTTAATAATTTTCATCCTATTGCTATTCTATCCCCATTTCAAAACTTCTGGAAAAGTGTATTCACCTCCAACTCTTGCCACATCTCTTAGATAACAACCTGCTAACCCCTACTCAACATGGATTCAGGCCAAACCACAGTACTATGACTGCCCTCTTATCTTTTCTTGAGACTGTCAATAATGCACGTGATTCTGGCCACATTGTCTCTACCCTACTTCTTGACCTATCCAAGGCCTTTGACACCATCTCACACAATCTGCTTTTAACTAAACTGTCGAAACTTAACCTCTCTCCCTCTTCCATAAATTGGTTTTCTAGCTATCTGTCAAATAGACACCAAGCAGTTATATGGAAGAAGGCTACTTCACCATTCCTTAGCACCCCCACTGGAGTTCCCCAAGGATCTATTCTGGGCCCCCTCCTCTTCAATATATTTGTCAATGACTTTCATAAATCTATCCCTTTTGCAAACATCATCCAATATGCAGATGATTCCACCATTATCTGCTCTGCCATCTCCCCCTCACTGCTCCAAAACTTACTCAGCAAGCCTTTTCAATAACTGAACATTGGATGAAAATAAACCACTTAGCACTCAATGCCTCCAAAACAAAACTTATGGTATTCACCCTTCCAAAGCTACCTCCTTCAATACCAACTCCTTCTCAATTACCAGCCTAAATAACACACCCTAGAACTAGTCTCTGAAACTAAGCTACTAGGTGTACTAATTGACAATCGACTTAGTTACAATTCCCATCTACTACTAAATATAAAAAAAAAACATCAAAAACTAGGCATGCTCTACCGTCAGAACCAATACCTTACAAGCTCCTCCAAAATTACACTCGCTTCCTCTTTCTCATCCCTCCCTTCTCTATGGTGCTCCATTACTGACTAATCTTCAGGCCTCCCTAAAAAGACAACTTTCTTCTTGCTATAACAAAATAGCCAAATTCGCCAACAGCCACAGGTCCTTTACCCACCATTGTTCTTCTCTTCAAAAATTAAATTGGCTTGAATTACCAAATCAGCTTACATATATTCAGCTGACTTTCGCTCATAAGCTCATTTTCAGCCCTTCTCTTTGTCCCTCCCTGTCTTCTGCCTTCAAAATGCACCTACCAAACAGAGTCCTAAGGTCTAACAATCAAAACCTATTAGTAGTACACAAACCATGTCATCCCCCAGGCAAACACTTACTATCTTTTAACCTTGCCGTCTCTGGAACTCACTTCCTCCATCCATTCGTACTATCACTAACAAATACATGTTCAAAAAATCACTTCACATATATCTAAGATCCCAATGGGATTGTTCTTGCTCCCTCCCCTCATCGATCTATAACATTCCATCCCCCTCACCCTTATCCTATTAAAGCTTATGTTCCCTCACTATAGTTATTTAATAAAGACATTCTGTGTTTCTTCTTCAATAACTTCTCTGATGGCATATCTCAATACTGTTTATTTTTGAATGTTTCTCAAATTTATGCCTAAATGTATTAATGTTTTATCTCTACTCTATATAACTGTCTTGTAGTTACAACATGTACCTAATTCTGCCTATATCGCAGCTTTTCTCCCCATTTTTTGAATGTTTCTCAAATTTAAGCCTAAATGTATTAATTGTTATCTCTACTCTGTATAATTATCTTGTAGTTATTGTATGTACCTAATTTTGTCTATATTGGAGCTTTTCTCCCCAGGACTCCATTGAAAACGGGTTCTTTTGGCCCAATGGACTATCCTGGTAAACCAACTGCAAATAAATAAATAAATAAATAAATAAATGTCCACAGACTGCCCAGGGGTTTGCCTGTTATATCTAGTTGGTTCCTTAGACAGTCTGTTTTTGTGGAAGCAGTAGGATAATGTGAGGATTGCAGTCAGTAACTGTTGACATCCACTGGTCTTACAGACATCATATCCTTCAGGGATGTTATGTTATAACAAAGCCTGCAACACTGGCAACTGTTTCAGTAGCACCATTATGTGCGATATGTCCCTCTTTCTGTCCCCAAGTATATCATGCTTTGTCCAAATGTCTTGCAGTAAGAGGGTCAGAGATATGTGATATCATTATTTAGTGACTGGACTCAAGGTATAATCCCATTGACTTAGCAGACTCCTGGAAGTGGTATGTGGCAGTGGCCATGAATATGGTCTCACACCATGGGTATTGTGTGGACATCTGTACATATGAGAGTTTTGTATCTCTGGCCATTGTGAAGTGACTGCCGAGATTGTGTAGCAGTGTTGTGTGTAGATGTTTGGCTGAGTAGGGAGAATAGCAGATGTGAGTGTCACAGATCCTTTTTATATCTGACTGTGCATGCTGCTATGGCTGCTGGTGGTCTATCAGATGTGTATGTTTGTAGGGGCAGACTGAGAAATGTTCTGTAACACTTCAAGATTCCCAGTACACTGTGAGTTGGGCCAGTATATATCAGTGTAGTGTGTGACTGGGAATCAGGATATGTTTGTTCAAACAGTTGTTCTACTCTAGAGTTCATTTGGGGCACTGGTATGTTACTGTGACTGTAGTGCAAATGGTTGTGGGTGGACATTTATGCACCACTATCTGCTTTTCCCTACAATTCCATCCCTGTAGTGCATGATATATTTGGATATACATGAGTAATTGCCCAGAGCTGATTTGGGTTGGTGTCGTGTTGGTTTTACTGTGGTTCAGAAGATGCTGGATGACATGTTTGGCAGCTGTCACGGCTTTTTCCATTCTGTTACATGACTGCGGTCATATCTCTCCACTGTCCAGATGTCTAGACACTGTCCAGATGCGTGGCTCATATGTTTTGTCTGTTGGCCACAACAGTTGGGGGTTTCTGAGGCATCACTGGGATGATGTGAGCATTGACATCAGTAAATAATGACATTCATCTGTGCTTCAGACCTGGAATCTATCTGGTATTGTATGTTAAAGCAAACTATGCCACTCTAGCGGACTTCTATGCGTATGACAACCATATTTTGAAGATGTCACTATTGTCTGCCCTTTATCTCCCCCCCCCCATTTGTCGGAGTTTTTGCACATGTGTTGCAGTAAGAGGTTGGTTATCTGTCTATATATCTATGTATGAACAAATATATATATATATATATATATATATATATATATATATATAGAGAGAGAGAGAGAGAGAGAGAGAGAGATGTATATATTGGTATCTATATAGACATATATATGTATCTACAGTACTACAGATATATAATTCTCCCTTATGTTGAATGACTGTTGTGCATGATATGCTTATAAAAACATTCCAAATTCCTACTGCTCAGATGGTGTAGAGGTATGTTGCTGTGATTGTCATGCACAGGGTCCTGGGTTCCAGACTTGGAAGTGATTACTTTTTTTTCATTAATGTTAAATGACCAGAATGAATGCTATGTTTGTAAAAGCATTACAAATTCCCACAGCTCAGATGGTGTAGTGGTATGTTGCTGTAATTGTAGTACCCAGCATCCCAGGTTCAAGATTTGGCAGGGCTGATTATTTTGTTGCCTGGCAAAACAAGGGCTGAAGGAGACAGAGTGATTAAGGCACTTTTAAGCAGTTGTAAGTGGGTTTGCTTGGTTTTGTGTGGATCTAATCAATGCTAACAGATAGTTAAGCCCTGTTAGCTTCGCTTAGCACCGCTTACACCCTCACTAATTTTCTTTAAAGAAAAGAAAAAAAGGTGATAGGAAAGTGGTAGTATCACTTACACCCTCACTAATTTTCTTTAAAGAAAAGAAAAAAAGGTGATAGGAAAGTGGTGAAATGGGGGCAAGCAGAGGGTAAAACATTATGAAAATCAGCTAGGGATGTGTAGGACTGGTGTAGGAAAGGACCATAGCTCTACATTTCATTGTCAGCAACAGCTGTGAATTAAATGTGTAGAATTTGGAATTTACAGCCTCACACCCCACAGAGAGAGGTGTTGGTGACAGACATTTGCAGAGTATTCTGTGGGTTGACTGATTGTACATGGGGGCAAAATGTAGAGCTATGTATGGGGAAAATTTTTTTTGCAGACAGATACCCCCCCTATTTTTAAGGTGAGAGTGGGATGTTGGGGAAGGGCTGTAGGTATGTTTAGGGAGGTAGGTTGGATGGGATAGGTTGCATTTGCAGACAGACAAGACAGCAGACAGGGGCAGTGTATGACACATGAGGGGTAAACACATTTGATGGGGAGGGTAGTTGGGAATCTGAAGCCCATAAGCCCCCAAATGGGTACAGTGGGACTGAGGTCCCCACCCATGGGCAATCACCACTGCTCCTTCAAGGCCCTGAAGGTGACTGTACTGAGTGCTGGACAGGAGGGGCGTGGCTGCCCACCCAACTCTGCTTGGATGGCGCTGTGCACCAAACCCCAGAGCTGACTGTGGGTGACAGGCTCCTGTCATGCCCGCTCCCAGGGGGGCCCCATCCCCTGAGGCGGTTCCACCTGAAGGTGGTGCAGGACCAGTGGACAAGGAAGTACTGGGTTGGGTCCCAGATGTGCTGGGGCCCAGTGCCATGGCCAGATGAAGTGGGACAGGTGGATCCACCGGGATCTGCCTTCCCAAATGTGCAATGGTGTTGAGGTGTTAAAAAATATGTTGGTTAGTCATGTACACGTTTCAAGATTAGTTATAACAGCATGTTTGGGTCTTCCAATTAACCCCATAAAACAGATTTGAAACAGTTGCATAGCAAAACAAACACATGCATATATGGAACAACAGTATGCATCATAACAGCATGCCAGTAACATTGGCAGCAACAGGCCATCAACCATGGTATTTGAACAAGGTATGTTAACATGCAACCAATCAAATATATGCACAATAATAGAATACAAGTCTCAACATTAGATTTGGAGATATTCATACCCGTAGTACATGAATTATAGTATTGATGTAGATGAGGGGTGGGGGGAGACACAAAAAGTCCATTAACAACTATTTATGCTTCTATTTTCCACAACAGTACTGCTCAATACACTATGGGTCTGCCCTCACTTTACATCTGCCTATGGGCCGTAGCTTCTGTAGCACACACATACCTATTAAACTGTCAGCCTGGAATGGTATGGGGCAAACTGTGACAACTCTGGGTACATGACTAGAGGGTACTCGTAGATGTCAGGGTCACATATCTGGCACATGAGGGGGCACCCTGAACTGCTGTTATGTGAGTGTGCTACTGGCATACTTCAACTGATTTCCTATCTGTGCCCAGGGTTATTGACAGCAGTGACCACTAGCCGTGACAGCGTAACACTTAAGAAACATGTATCAGACAGAGTGCATGTTGTATGTAACTATCCTGGTGTCATTTGCAGGCATGTGGTGAGATAGTTAAACAGCTCTACACAGTTTATTAGTATAGCCTTCATACAGCTACTACCAACATTTCCTTACCTGTAAAACCTGTGGAGAAAATATATGTTAACACAACCTGACTGTTTTTACATTTATTCCTGATTCCTTGTGTGTAGATATGCACACATCTTAGTACCATTCCCTGGATTCAAACTATGTCTGTGTATGCACAATTAACAGCTAAGCTATTTCTTATCAAACTGAGCTACTGGGGAATTGCTGTTTTTTGTTTCACTGGTTTCTGCCTAATAGTCACTTGGTTAGACAGTGTGAACTTGTAATCCTGTGATGCATGCATGACAGATAGTTATTGTACTGTGCATTAATCCTTTGGATTACTACAATCTGGAAAGCAAAGGTTAACACAAGGCAATGCTGGATGGAACACACTTTGAAACTTTACACATTACTATTCAGGGTTCAGAGCTTAGTGCAGTATATATTTCATATTTCAGTAATATTTTGTTTTACAGCTCTGCCATCTACAGTTTTTCATAACAGCTGGTTCACCGAACAACCTCAGTTAATGTATGTTGTCACATGCATATTTGCTGTGAAGAACCTGTATACATTCTTTATGTCTACAACAACATACCAGAATAAACACAACAGTTTTTGTAGGGATCTTTATTGCACATCAATATTAGTTGGTCAAACTTTTTATTTATTCAGTTAACACATTAACAGTATACCTACTAGCAGTAAGCAATGTATTCCTTCTTAGCTATTTGCACACTATACTGCAAAATAGATTTTTGTACTCACCAGCCTGTCGGTGCAGCCTCAGCAGTCTGTCGGCATGGGCTTCTATGTTACTAGCCCTCTCTACTGCAGCTGTAGGGGAGAAAAACAAACATTATGCATACCTGTCTATCACATTCTCAGGCTAGTATTTGCTACAAACTACTTGATAGTGATACTTACTCAATACTGGAACATTCTGTGCCTATGCATCTTGGATCCACTGGGCCAAGAGTGCCCCCTTCCTCTGCTTTAGGTCAGTATAGTGGTGCCATACCTGCTCACTAGTCCAGGGGATGCCAGTAGCACTGGTGAGATCATGTGTGAGACAGTCCCAGGTTCTACACTTTCTATAGTGAGCCCTGGTACTGGCTCTGCAGCAGTCTCACCTCATGGTTTTCTACAAGGAGCGCAGACATGAGCCTGGACTCCTGAATGCTCCAGCACTGCACCAGAAAGCACTCTCCTTCACCTACACCAGCCATACCACCTGCACAGATAAACTATGACAGATTCTGGCCGTATTCCCGCCTGCATTGTTTAAATAAGGCAATATTCTCACCCTTTGCTGTCATTGGACCATTTTGAACATGTTAAGCTCAGCTAAGCAGTGCACAAATCTGGTAAGCTGGGTTGAACAGTGCTTAAAGGGGTAATTGCTGAGCACTGCTTAACAATGTGTAAATCTGCTTAGCTGAGCTACCTGTTGCTTAGCATTCATGGCTAAGTGATGCTTAAACTTGGTAAGCATAGCTGAGCATTGCTAACCATTGTTCACTTTTCATTTTTTAAAAATTATCAGACTAATGATTTAATTTAGTAAGTGTATATGATTTAGGTTCATAGGTAGGTACTGGGCTATCTGCCCGAGGGCATTTTTAAGCCTAGCCAGAGTGTGTCAGCTTTCGCCACCCCGTTGATTAATTAACTGAGCCTTTGTCAAGAAGAGCCAATGAAGTGATCCCAGGGGTGTATTTTCTGTTATCCATCCACTCGTCAAGGTTTCCCTTGAAGAGTGTTAGTGAGGGGCTCTGCCTAATGTTGTTAGGAATTTTGTTCCAAAGCATGGGGAGTCTCTGTGACAGGAATCTATCCCTCCAGCATGTTCTATTTATTGTTGTGGTGAGGTTTAGCTCACTAGAGCGAGTGGCTCGCAATGACTTGGATTTCTTTAGGTGGAGCATGTCCATCAATTCTGAGTTGGACATGGCTTTGTAAGTCAGGCAGAGATCACCTCTGAGTAAGCGATATGCGACTGAGTACAGCTGGAGTTTTTCCAGTCGGGTTGCATAAGACATATGTTTGAGGCCAGTAATCCTGTTGGTGAGATACTTTTGTGGTCTTTCCAGCTGTTGGAAGTGTCTTGTGAGGTACATCCCAAATGGGGCATTGTACTCTATGATGGGTCTGATGAGTGACGAGTAGAGGGGCACTATAACCTCTTTATTTCTAGATGTGAACCCTTTAGTAATTAGGTGGGCTACATAGAAGGATTTCCTAACTACTTTGGCAATATGATTGTCAAAAGAGAGATTACTATCTACCTGGGCCCCCAGATCTCTTATTACCTCTTCTGTATTAAGGAGGCTGCCACCTATGTGGTAATTCATGGGTGTTTTGTTTTTCCCAAATGGGATGACTATGCATTTTTTGGCATTTAGCTTGAGACCATGACTTTGACACCAGGTGTCCGTCTCAGTAAGGCCCTTTTGGAGAATGTCCATGTCAGCCGGAGAGTCAATTATGGCTCCCAGTTTGCAGTCATCAGCGAACTTGGTTAGCCATAGTCCTCATGTGTTTGCCTGTACTTCTGAGAAGTATATGCCGAACAGTAGGGGTCCCAGTACCGAGCCTTTTGGGACACCACTTGTGACTGGTTTAGAGTCGGACCTGGAGCCCACTATTCTTACTGTGTGAGTTCTGTCTGTAAGCCAGTTGGCAACCCATCTTGTGACGTAGGGGTTTATGTTCAGGCTGGTGAGTTTTTTTTATACTTCCCGAGTGGGGAATGGTGTCAAAAGCCTTGGCGAGGTCAAGATAGGCTGTGTGAACTACCTTTCCCTCATCTATGGCCTTGGTGACTGTCTCGAAGAAGACAACCAGGTTTAGTAGGCATGATCTGCCCTTAACAAAGCCGAACTGAGTCGGGTCACGTGTTTGGAGGTTCCCAGTGTCTTTGTTAACGGGTTCCATGATGATGCGCTCCATAGCCTTTCAGACCAGGCTAGTCAGACTTATGGGGCGATAGTTACCAGGGTCAGTTGTGGCCCCTCCTTTGTGGAGCAGAATAATCATTGCTGTGCACCATTCTATGGGCATGTAGCCTGTGGAGAGGCTGAGGTTGAACAGTGTGTTTAGGTGGGGGGTTCATTTATTCTGTAATTCATGCAAGATGCAGCCTGGGACACCATCTGGCTCCATTGATGCTGTGCTTTTGGCTTTTGAAAGGGCTGTTTTCACCTGTGTGTCTGTGATTTCCGGGACACTACGTTTTTCCGGTATTGTTGTGGACCATTTTGAGGGTGAGGGGGGGGTGAAGTTTGCACTGAATCTATCTGCAGGATGTTGGCAATATCAGTGGGTTCAGTATATTTTGTGCTATTTTGCACTAGCTCAGAGCATATCTGTGAGTTGCTACTTAGATTCTTGACATAGCTAAAGAAAGCTTTGTGGTTATCTCTCGAATCCTTGGCTATTTTTCTTTCAAAGTTAGCCTTGGAGGATTTTATGAGGGACCTTAGTTTCTTACTGATACTGATCAGGGATGTCTTTCCTTCTTGGGATTTGCTTTTTTTCTGAACTAGTTTCCTCCTTCTGTTGTATAGCCTGTTTATGGCAGACGTCCACCAGACTGATTTCCTTCTCTTACGGGAGTGAGTCTTGGTTTTGCTAGGGGATGGCATGATCCATGCATCCTTGTAGGGGTTCATAGAGTGCATTTGTAAAGGTTTCTGCATCTTGGACACTGTTATCCTTTAGCGTGGGGGCTGTGAAACTTACCACCTCTGTCTTAAGTAAGATGAAGTTTGCTATAGAAAGGTTTTTCACTGTGGGTTCCTTGGTTGGAGGTGGTGGTGTGGTGATTAGTTTATGGTCTGATCTTACCAGTGACGGGTTGACCTCCGGTGTGGAACACCTGTTGCCCATGTTGGTGATGACCAGGTCCAGTATGTTTTCACCTGTGGTAGGGGAGTTTACCAGCTGTTCCAGGGCATTTGAGTTGATAAATTCCAGGAAGCGCTGGACCTGGGAGTTTGTACTTGAGTAGTTTTCCCAGTTAACGGTAGGGTAATTGAAATCACCCAATATCAGGGTTTTTGATAGGACCTTCATGTTTTCCAGTGTCTCCAGAAAGGTGGAGTGGTGGTCCTGGGTCATGGAGGGTGATCTGTAGCAAGCCACAATTTGAATTGCAGATTTGCCTGATGTTAGTTGCACATGGATGATCTCGGAGGTATCATGCTGTGCCACTAACCTGGAGGTGTAGGTATCCTTGATGAATATGGATACACCCCCTCCTTTTGTGTTTCGGTCCATGTTCTGTGGCCGAAATGTGTGGTATGAGTTGTAGCCCGGTAGTGCTGGGGTGCTCTGTGGAGCCTTGAACCAGGTTTCAGTTACTGCACAGATGTCGACCTTCTCCATACTGAGGAGTGCTTCGAGTGCGTGCATTTTGAGATTTAAACTCCTGCCGTTGAGTAGCATAACCCACATTTTTTTATTTGTGTTATTTACAGAGGTGGGTTTGACTATTGAGCCTTGCCTAAAAAATGCACTATGGGGGCAGCAAGCCAGTGTTCAAAAGTCTAGGGGTGACAGGTACAAGCCGTCTCTTGCGAAGCAACGAGGCTTGTCGAGCATGTCGTCCCAGGCTGACAGACACTGGATCCCCTTTGAATGACACCAGAAGCTCAGCCAATTGCTGAAATTGATAATTTTTTCTTTATACTGCGGTATCATTCTTGGTGAAGGCAGGATGCTACTCAGGGTCAGGGTCATACTTGCCTGGGCTATATGATCAGAGAGCTCTTCCATGTCTCTTTTCATGTAGTCCAGGGAGGTACATCTCAGGTCATTCACACCAACATGAACAATGACAGATTCATATTTGTACTTGTTCTGGAGTGACCTGAGTGCTTGTGTTATGTGGCAGATTCTGACTCCCGACAAGCAGCTAACAGTAACCTTCTCCTTGTCCAGCCTAGTGAGTGGGACGTCAGTGTGCCTGACTATAGAGTCACCTATTACTAGTGTGTTAGGTATGTTATTTCGCCTTAAGGGCTGTGATTGTGCGGCACACTGATTTTGTGTTTTATGTGTTGTCTGGTTTGTGACGGGAGGTGCAGGTTTTTTGGGTGTCTGCTTTGGAGGTCTGCGATGCTTTTCCAGGTTTTTATTCCAAGTATGATTTTGTGTATTTATGTGTATTTTTTGCCAGTGCTGGTTTAGTATGTCTATGTGAGGCTGGAGGTGTGGTGCAAGTGTTAACCTTCTCCTCATGACTGCCTGTTCCAGTCTTGGGTGGAGAGAGCTTACCCTCCAATTTAGCTATATAATTGCATCTCTCACATCACACACACACACACACACACACACACACACACACACATATATATATATATATATATATATATATATATATATATATATATATGGTTTACTATCAATATTTCGCCGTGCAATTGCACGGCTATGAAGTATTCGAACAACATATGTTCAAACACTTCATAGTTCGGCAGGTTATGTGAGCGAACATTATCATTGCGAATGGACTGTACAGTCGCAATTATAACATTCGCTCATGTAAGGGGATCGCGGTACAGTGCGGTTAGGGAAATACATCCCTTTCCTCACTGTAGTGCGATCTCGGAGTTGGAATATTAAGTTAGGGGTGGGGCACAGCCCCATTAGGTGCAGGGGCTTGCCCCTGCATAGATGTGAGTTTAGGCTAGTTAGGTAGGGAGTTAAGGGAAGGGTGGGAGTGCTGTTTATTGTCGAAAATGTCACGAGCGACATTTTCGACAATTAACAGCTGTTTTCGACATTAGGTACATACCAAAAGTCAAACTTTCGTACACTTTTTTTTTATTTTTGATTTTTTTATAGTAATCCTATATATATATATATATATATATATATATGTGTGTGTGTGTGTGTGTGTGTGTGTGTGTGTGTGTGTGAATGAGAGGGAGGATAGAGAAATGGTGAGGATGCAAGGAGTAGAGGTGGAGAAGGTGGATGAGTTTAAATACTTGGGATCAATAGTTCAGAGTAATCGTGAGTGTGGAAGAGAGGTGAAGAAGAGAGTACAGGCAGGCTGGAGTGGGTGGAGAAGAGTGTCAGGAGTGATTTGTGACAGATGAGTACCAGTAAGAGTGAAAGGGAAGGTCTACAAGAGGGTATTGAGACCAGCTATGTTATATGGGTTAGAGACAGTGACATTGACAAAAAGGCAGGAGTTTGAACTGGATGTGGCAGAGTTAAAGATGTTAAGATGTGCACTGGGTGTGACGAGGGTGGACAGGATTAGGAATAAATATATTAGAAAGTCAGACCAGATTGGAAGTTTGGAGACAAAGCCAGAGAGGCAAGATTACATTGGTTTGGACATGTGCTGAGGAGGGATGCTGAGTATATTGGGAAAAAGATGCTAAGGATGAAGCTACCAGGTAACAGGAAAAGAGGAAGGCCTAAGATAAGGTTTATGGATGTGGTGAGAGAGGACATGCAGGTGGTTGGTGTGACAGAGCAAGATGCAGAGGACAGGAAGAAATGGAAACAGATTATCCACTGTGGCGACCCCTAATGGGAACAGCCAAAAGAAGATGATGAATTGCATCTCTCGCATATGTTAATGTTTTGTGGTAGGAGGAGAGGGTTGTCTGTGTACATGAGGCAGTTGTAATATTGCCTCAGGATACCCAGGTTCACCAGCTGGACTGGAGAGTATACCTGAAATTGCCCTTTGGTCATGCCTGAATAGCAGGGTGAGCTGCTTAGTCGCTTGGTTGGTGAGGGGTGAATAATGAGCCTTGCCCTGCTGGGCAATCAAGTGTCGGGGTATATTAGTGCTTGCTATTAGGTCTGAGCAAGTGCTGGACTGTAGGATGCTTTTTAAGTGCTTAGGTAGAGAGTTAGACTACTTTCAAGGGAAAAACTGAAGAGGAGACTTGGTGGAGCCGGGATAAATTTAGCCCTAGCTAACCGGCGCTGCCTGGACATGCAAAACCGTGCAAACGCGGTTTTTACAGCAGGGAAATGAAAGAGATCGAAATTAGCCCAAAATGGCCCATAAACTACTAACTTCTGGGCTGGAACAACTCCTCCAGGGACAGGTGGCTGCTCAAAGCTCCCTCTCTAACAGGTGAACAGAGAAACCTCTCTCTATCCAAGTAAGGTATGGGCACTCAGAAAATTGTAACACAGCCCTGAATTCAGCACTAGCCTGAAAACTGGACTATACTAGCTTAGAAAGGTGGCAAATAAGGATTTTTTTTTTAAAGATAAGGCAAAAACAGTAAAAAATACATTTAAAACAGCTTTAAACGACTACAAACAGTAAAAAATACACTTAAAACAGCTTTAGATTACTACAAGCAATCAGAAAAGGCTTTTAAACAAATTATCCAATTAACCAGTAAAACAATCTCAAAACTAAGCCCTGTTTCTGTAGTCTTCAATCAGACAAGTTCTAACTGCACACTTCTGCCACTGGGGTGCAGGGGAACCTTCTCCAAAAAAGAAGGCCTGGATTAGTGCTCAAGTTATACAAACAAAGCTAGGTTCAGCAGGCCTGGATCTAGTCTATGCTACAGCAAATAAGGCACACCAATTTCAGTAAGAAACAGTTCAAATATGCAGGCACTATAAGCCTTTAACCAGAAATTCCCTGCTCAGTAGGGCAGAGTCCAGCCTCTCCTCCCACAAGAGTGCAGACCATGAACTTTCTTAATGTAAAATAACTGGCCTGAAGCCCAAGTGCTTAAACCAGAACTAATACACTTTTAGAATAACAGACACTGAGCCTTCAATCAGCAGTTCCTAACTTAGAAGGATGTAAGCTACCTGTCCTGCCACAACAGTGCAGACCACAAACCTTCTTAATGTAAAACAACTGGTCTGAATCTCAAGTGCTTAAACCAAGAGGCTTAGAATGATAGTTACACCAAGCAGTAATAAATTATTAATATTTAGTAATATTAAGTAAATAATATTTACTTCACATGACATCCCTCTATGTGCTTTCATTACATTATCAAGGGGTGTGACTATACTGTATGGGACACTTGTGTATACATGGGTGGTTTCACATGTTATATGCACTCACACTTTCATTTTACACCAGCTACACTACCCTGTTTGACAAAAATAAATTACTACATGCTTTAAGATGAGAATAATGATTTTAACAATGCTTTCCCATGTAAAAATAAATTGCCTGTTTTGGTACTCAAACCATAAATGCCTGCATGTAAAGCTAGGACTCTGACCACTACACTATCTCAGTTGGGGAATTTTAGCTGTATATTTTTATTTATCTCCTCTGGGGTGTTTAAGCAATGTTGGGCAGAAGGCCATAACACCCACACCCGCTCAGCTATGCTTAAACTTGCCTTAGTATGGAAAAAAAAAATTTGACTATTTATGTCCTTGTTCAGCTTAGTTACTCTAGGAGGTTGAAGGTATGTGAGGCAGGCATCTGGGCATTCTGCAGATACCTGTACAGTTGAAGGCTTTGCCCATACAGCACTTTCACATGTCAGACATTTCTATTTCAATCTTCATACCCTGCAGGAAGTCTGTGCTACTGCAAACCTTTTATTCTACCAGCTTTCAGGTTTGTCAATGCAATATTTTAGACGTTTCCCTATTTTTGTGGCTTTGTCCCCCCATTATTTATGGCTTTGTACTGCTTTATTGCTCTAGGAGGGTGAAACTATGTAAGGCAGGCATCTGTGCATTCTGCAGACAGCAGTACAGTTGACGGCATACCTCTCAACTGTACAGATTTCTGCAGAATGTCCATATTTTGCCTTATATGTTTGGTCCGTGTTTCATAAAATTGTGGTTGTCTGGCAAATTAGTGACAAATCGTTAAAGATTGAAGTTAGAAAATAATGACAGACATTTGAGTTTTAGACTTCACATCCTTCAGAAAGTTCATGCTAATGCAAAACCTGTTATTCTATAAACTTTCTAAGTTTATAAGATCAATATTTTCAAAATTGTCCCTATTTGTACCACTTTTTTATGGCTTTATCCAGATTCTTTACTCTACAAGGTTGAGAGGTATGGTTGATGGCTATGACTGTACGGCACTTTTACAATGCAGGGTGTGTGTGACAGAGCCTGTCACCCCCCCCCCCGCATTTCCTTAATCATCTGCTGGCTATTTCAGTATCCGCAGACACTGACACAAGCTATTTTATTAGCTGTCAGTGTCCGGGGACACTGACAGCACTTGCAAAGTGTCATACAACACTTTTACAATGCAGGGGGTGTATGACAGACCTGTCACACACCCCCTGCATTTATTTCCTGATCTACTATGTATTTCAGTGTCCGTGGACACTGAAAGAACCTTTGTTTTTGCTTTCAGTGTCCGTGGACACCGAAATGCATTTGAAAAGTGCCATGCGGCACTTTCTAAGTGCAGGGGGCGTGTTCATAGTCCATGCACTACTTAAACACATCGCCTGCACTCATTCAGAGTTCATGTCCATTTAGCCTTAAAAGCAGCATGCCTTCATGAATAATCAAGGTGCGCTGCTGTGTCTACACGGACATAAACCTCTCCGTGCAGGAATGGCACTATTCCTGCACGGAGTTTATTGAATCCCGGGGTTAGTTTATACAATTAGCCAGTGAGCTGCACAGCTATTCACAGCAACAACAAAATCCAATGTACATCCAACACAAAAAACAAACTGTAAAAAGTAAGATGATGAAGAGGACCCGCAGTAAACCAACAAGCCTTAATTTATTTTGTTTCTGTAAGCGCTTTCATTCAAACAACTTTCTTGAACTTCTTCAGACATTAAATAATCATAATTAAGCCCCTTAAATACAAAAACTACATGACATCATCACTCTAAAACTAATTAAGTTAAAAGGCATACACCCTAAATATTTACATAAAATATTAGTAAGAATTTACAAACAACATAAAAATAGTACACGATAAAGAACATTCTCTATTAAAATCATCTCTCAAGGGCTTTCAATTGTAAAAGGCACCCCAACAAACAATAATCGTTAAGACCAGGAAAAGAAAAAGCATTTGTTCTCAATTGCCATAAAAGTTTTCTAAATTCTAACTCTAATGACCATGGTCCACCTCTTACATTTCTCTTTACTTATTCAATAACAGTATAATGAAAAAAGTGTCCCGGGTTTTCATTTATATGTTTAGCTAAAGCATTATTGACATTTTGTTTGCTAATATAATATAGATGTTCATACACACGTTGTTTAAACTGTCTCTCAGTTTTGCCAATGTAGTATGATAAACATTGGCACTGGGCCAAATATACAAACCCCATTGTGCCACAATTACATTTTTCTCTTATCCTATATGATTTTCCACAAACTTTAAATGCCCTTCTCACCATTACAAATTTACATTGGGGACAGGCTCCACATTTCCTCATCTTTGGATTGTAAATGTCTGGTGGGGGGGGGTTATTCTAATAATTGTTTAATATTAATTTTGGGGTGCCTTTTAAAATTGAAAGCCCTTAGAGATGATTTTAATAGAGAATGTTCTTTATCGTGTACTATTTGTATGTTGTTTGTAAATTCTTACTAATATTTTAAGTAAATATTTAGGGTGTATGCCTTTTAACTTAATTAGTTTTAGAGTGATGATGTCATGTAGTTTTTTGTGTTTAAGGGGCTTAATTATGATTGTTTAATGTCTGAAGAAGTTCAAGAAAGTTGTTTGAACAAAAGTGCTTACAGAAATGAAATAAATGAAGGCTTGTTGGTTTACTGCGGTTTCTCTTCATCTTCTTACTTTTAACAAAATCCAATCTGTTAAACAACACAAAACCCTTTCTTAATCATGGCTATAAATTTTAGTCTCAGAAATCTATTCAATAACCATTGTTGATATATTGTACATTAAGTATGCATATAAATAATTCAAATAACATGGTAGTTGTTTCCACCTCATTAAATGAGCAAGTACATCACTGCAGTGTAAGTCAAAGGGGAAATATGACCTGCAGGAGCTATAGCAAGAGACTTACCAACAGCATTCTCATTTGGGAGTTTAGACAAGGACTAACCTTCTGTACAAGTATAGATTTTTGTACCTCCACACCATCAAACTACTTTTAGGGATTCTAGGCTGCCAGAAGTAAAGTGGTCATAACATTTGTGTATTTAGTGTGTCAGAGTCAGAACATCATATCAGCTTTTTTAGAAAAAAAGTGATATTTTGTTTGCAATAAAAGTATTTTAGAATTCTTTCAAGCAGCAATCTTGCAAACATTAATGCTGTATTTCATAAACTAAGCAACCACTACACAAATTTAAAGTTATTTACAAATTTATCTACAACTGTCTTTTTCCTTTAATCATCCTGTAAGAGTAAAGCAGAAAAGTATTGTGATATAATATATATATATATATATATATATATATATATATATATATATATATATATATATATATATATATCATGGTAGGCACTGTGCTTTAGATAAGCTGGTCTTTTTATAGCTCATTTTGACATTTTTTAAAATATTACTACCAATGTTATTTTCCAGAAAAACAGTGTTGACTGTAATTTAATCCTCTGGGTTAAGTCATAAATCATCAAAGTTGTCTAATAGGTTTATAGGAATGAACACTAAGTAAACCATAGGTTCGTAGGTTGGTACTAGGCTATCGGCCCTAGGGCCTATATAAGCCTAGCCATAACAATTCCCTGGATATTTCTTCCCACAATACTTACTTCTCTGGACCCCTGTCTAGCAGGGCGACTGACATGATCCCCGGGGTGAATTTCCTATCTCCCATTCAATCATCAAGGTTCCTTTTGAAGAGGGCCAAGGAGACGCTCTGCTTGACATGTATGGGCAGTCTATTCCAGAGTATGGGGGGCCTCTGGGATAGGAACCTATCCCTCCAGCATGTTTTGTTCATTGTGATGACAAGGTTTAGATCCCTGGAGCGTGTGGCTCTGAGAGATTGGGATTTCTTAAGTGGAGCATGTCCAACAGCTTAGGGTTTGACATGGCCTTGTATGTTAAGCAGAGATCGCCTCTGAGTAGATGATATGCCACACAGTATAGCTGGAGTTTTTTTAGACGATCAGCATATGGCATCTGCTTTAGGCCTGTGATTCTTTTAGTGAGGTATTTCTGTGGCCTTTCCAGTTGTTGCAGATGTCTTGTGAGGTACATACCAAATGGGGCATTATACTCTATAATGGGTCTAATGAGGGATGAGTACAGTGGGACAATGACCTCCTTTTTTCTGGATGAAAAGCCCTTAGTGATGAGGTGTGCCACATAGAAGGATTTCCTGACTGTTGTGGCGATGTGGTTATCGAAAGTGAGACCACTGTCCACCTGTGTCTCTAAATCTCTCATCACATTTTTGATGTTTAGTGTCCTGCCACCTATGTGGTAATTCATGGGTACATGTTTTTTTCCAAAGGGGATAACTATACATTTCTTGGCATTAAGCTTGAGCCCACGCCTCTTGCACTAGGCATCTGTTTCTGTAAGGCCCTTTTGTAGAATATCCACATCATTTGAGGATTCAATAATGGCTCCCAGTTTGCAGTCATCTGCAAACTTTGTTAGCCAGAGTCCCTTAGTGTTGGCCTGTACTTCAGAGAAGTAGATGCCAAACAAGAGTGGTCCCAGGACTGAACCCTGAGGTACACCCACTTGTCACTTGTCTGGAGTTGGATTTGGAGTTGTCTACTTTTACAGTCTGGGTTCTGTTAGTAAGCCAGTTGGCAACCCATCGAGTGACGTAGGGATTTATGCCCAGCTTAGTAAGTTTATCTATGACTCCAAAGTAGGGGGTGGTGTCGAAGGCCTTGGCGAGGTCCAGATAGGCTGTTTGGACTGCCTTACCCTCATCCACAGCTTTGGAGACTGATTCAAAGAAGTCAAACAGGTTCAGGAGACAAGATCGGCCCTTCACAAACCCAAACTGGGTGGGGTCTAGTGTTTGAAGGTTGCCAATGTCTTTGTTTATAAGTTCCATGATAATGCGTTCCATGCCGTTGCAGATCAGGCTCGTCAGACTGATGGGGACGGTAGTTCTAGGGATCCAAGGTGGATCCCCCCTTGTGGAGTGGGATAACTGTAGCTGTGCGCCACTCAGTGGGCACGAAGCCTGAGGTGAGGCTATGATTAAACATGACACTTAGGTGAGGTGCCAGTTCATTTTGTAGTTCATGTAGTACACAGCCTGGGATGTCATCTGGTCCCATGGATGCTGTATTCTTAGCTTTGGAGAGTGCGGTTTCTACCTGTGTGGCCGTGATTACTGGAATTTGGCAATCTTTTGGTACTGAGATGGGCCGTTTAGGGGGTGAGAGGGGGGGGTGAAGTTGGCACTAAATCGATCTGCCAGGATATTGGCAATGTCCTTGGGATCAGTATATTTAATGACATTCTGTTGAAGCTCAGAGCAGATCTGAGCATTGCCATTTAGATTCTTGACATAACTATAGAATGCCTTGTGGTTGTCTTTTGAATCTTTGGCAATTTTATTTTCATAACTAGCTTTTGAGGATTTTATGAGGGATCTCAGCTTCTTACTGAGGCTGGTGATGGAATTTTTTGCATCCTGGGATTTTCCTCTTTTCTGCAACAGTTTCTTCCTTTGGTTGTATAGTTTGTTTACAGCAGGGGACCACCAGATATGCTTCCTTTTTTTGGAGGAGAGCATCTTGGTTCTATTTGGGATGGCACAATTCATGCACGAGTGGATGTGCTTGTACAGTGCCTTAGTGTAGGATTATGCAGTCAAACTTTCAGATCCCGTCTGCATGGGTGTCATGAAGTTTGTCACTTTTGACTTCAGTAGCATGAAGTTGGCTTTGGAGAAGTTTTTTAAGGAGGTTTCCTTACTGGGGGTGGGCGTGGGATGTGGATGTCAAGGGTGATTTGCTTATGGTCAGACCTGACCAATGAGGGGGTGACCACTGGTGTGGAGCATCTATCTCCCATGTTGGTAATGACCAGGTCTAGGATATTGGAGCCCCTGGTGGGACAATGGATTAGTTGATCCAGGGCGTTGGAATTTATGAATTCCAAGAACCGTTGGGAAAAGGAGTTGGTACTCGAGTAGTTTTCCCAGTTAATGGCAGGGTAGTTGAAATCACCCAGTATTAGGGTGTTTGGTTGTATCTTAATATTTTCCAGTATGTTTAGAAAGGTGTAGTGAGAATATTGGGGCATGGTGGGGGATCTGTAGCAAGCTACAATTTGGATTGCAGTCTTACCCAGTGTTAGTTGCACCCGGAAAATTTCAGATGCATTGCGTTGGGCATCTAGCCTGGAGGTGTGAATATCCTTGGTGAATATGGACACTCCTCCACCTTTAGTGTTTCGGTCTTGGTTTTGTGGATGAAAAGTGTGGTAAGAGTTGTAGCCTGGTATTGCAGGGGTGCTCGCTGGAGCCTTGAACCAGGTCTCAGTTACATGCTTTGATTACTTACAGTTACAACTGAACAGTTAAGTATTTCATAAAATATGTCTCAGGATTATTCAGTGGTGAATATTTTTTCTGCTTTACATATTTTCTCAATACAGTTTGCCCTCTCTGGCAGAAGAAATTCCCTTGCCAGTCTTCTATTATTTCTATATATTTTCAGTTTACACTTTTACACAAGTATGTTTCCTTTTTTCATCATCTGGTCTGCCTTTTGGCTTGCTAGTAACTTAATTTTTAAAAAAATATTTTCTTATGTTATTCCAGTCATTGGATGTACTGTTATTCTATACCCTCTTAACATGCAGAAATTAAATGAATAAATAAGAAACATACAATGCAAATACAGCTCCTAAAGTTCAGCTGAGCTGTTGGCTTATACAGAACTAGAACAATACACAATGAGACTAAAAATTGAAAGGAAACATAAATGGGGCATGTCTCTGGATACAACAGTTAGAATTGATGGTAATATCCATAAAAACACCTTACATTATTCCACTTCTTTTAATTTTGTTGCATTATGAAAGACCAACTATGGTGTACAGTTAACCAGGGAGAAAACAAATAATAAATATTGTCAGAAAGGATGAATGAGGCACATAGCTTTCAACCTTCCATCTACAAAATGTGGAACACTACCTCTTAAAATGTGGAACATAAGGGTAAAATGGGGAACACATGATCAGATTACTAACAATCTCAGCAGCAAAACTCATGGGATGGTTAAAATTAATTACTTTATACCCATTCATTTGATTTATTTATATCATTTAGTATTATTTACTATGGCTGTCATATAAAAATATTCATTGAATGTGTGATAGATCCTTTCAATGTGGAACTGCAGAGTGATAAAGCCTTTCAATGTGGAACTGCAGAGAACATGAGAAGAGTTAAGGAGGCAAAAACAAGTCATGGGGGTCTATCCATTCATGTCTGTCCATTTCCCTGTTTTTGGTACCTGTGCTACCTAGTTCAGGGTTGTGGGCAGCCAAAGTTTATCCTGGTAAGTACAGGGAATAAATGGAAACTATTATTTATTTTTATTTTACATTCATACAGCCACAATATTTTTAATAACTTCAACTAACCCATATGCTCCATAAAATATACCGATAAAAAATCTTGAGTGCTTACAGTCTAGCATCCACCCGTTGTTCCAGCATCTCTGGCAAAGCCAGTTCCCAAACACTGACAGTACACATGGAACTTTAGCTGTCCCAATGTACTACAAGTTACAGGAAAAAAGAATAGAAGTGCAAAGTGTTTAACAAGCTCTGAAAGTTCTAACACATAGGCCCAGACGGGGTCAGAGAATAAGTGTACTTCTGATGGGATAGCAGCTTTAGAAGCTGACAAACACTTCAGCCTGTATTTTTATTGTGGTCTGTGTCTGTGTCGTATCTCTCAACTGTACCTGATCATGCAGAGGGTTCCGATTTTGCCTCATGTTTTGCACTGTCCTATGCATATGTTTCGATTTTCTGGTACATCGCTGAGGATTACAGTTAACGTTCTCTATTTCTTATTTTTTTAAATGCATGTTAATGCAAACCGAGTAAATTAGAATAGTATTAAAATCGTCCTTGATTGTAGGCCTTTGCACCCCCCACACACATTTTGGTTTCGTCCATAAAATCTTTGAACTAGAAGTTGGGAGATAAGGTGGGAGTGACCAAATAAGATATGAGTAACCTTGAAATGGTCAGTATTCGCAAAAGGGATTTTGCATACCATTATTTCTATTTTACTGCTCATATTATTTATTCTGGGCATGTGATAAAGTTGTGGTATGGTATATTTGGCAGTAATTGTAAGACTGGAAATGGAAAACTGATAGGTAAGCTACAAAGGCAAATAGTTGCATAAATTGCTCATTTTGCATGCCCACCCTAAACTCGCGCAGACGGGACCCCGGTGTACTTTGGGCTTACAAAAGATTTAAGTATGCTGTTTGCTGCATCCAGCGAACTTTTTTTCCTGAGCTGCCTTTTACTGTTTCTACCTTTACACGTTCATTCTCTTCCCTATCCAGTGTGTTCTTATATCTATAAACAGGCAGGTAGCAGCTATGTACATATACACAGTATGCCAAATCGCTCATTTTGAAATAATTCAAAGGTCATTAAAACAAAGAATTGTATGTACACTATTATAAAATCAGTGCTGTGAATTTTGTTTATTACTCTTTTTTTCAGGTTAACGATGTACTGGTCAGGAAACTGGATGCCTTTATTTAGACCACAAGGAAGAAAGAGGAAAGAGGTGTGGTTAAGCTGCACAAGTGTGTTGTTGCAGAACGGAAGAATCAGTTTACACTTATATAAACATATCTGAATGAATGAGTATCTACAAATGTTAACCGGGGTGCTCGTCATGGAGCCACAGACTGGTGACAGGAGCAATCTGTCACAGCAGCTCCTTAGCACCAAAGTCCTACCCCCGCCGCTCAAGTTACGCGACACAAATGGCCAGATGGAGTCTGTGGCAACCACCCGGGATCACCGGGAATTCAGCTGTTCCGTTCCACCAGAGAAGTTTGCCTTGTTATCTCCCATCTCTTCTATTTTAGAAGGGGAGTGCCGCACCCCACCAGCTGCAAGTTCTGCATCTTCTGTGGCTCTACCCTGCGGTTTGCTAGCCAGGTCTCTGCTAGGGATCCAGGCTTCCAAGAAAAACGAGCAGGAACTTGCAAGCCCAGGTTCGCTGAGAAGGAAAAGGGAATTCACCCCGGAAAACCAAAAAGATACCGGTTACTGGGCAAAAAGAAAAAGAAACAACGAGGCTGCACGGCGTTCTAGACAGAGGCGCAGGATGGAAGAGATGCTGCTCGAATCCCGTGCATTGGAACTGGTGAGGGAAAACGAACGCCTCCGGGCAGCATTGCTAGCCATCAGATACCGCTTTGGGATGATAAGGGACCCAGAGGAGATGACAACACAAATCCCGTCTAGCCACCTAGGAATGGCAACAACGGTCAGCTTGTTGAATTTCTTATCAGCAGATTGCAGTAAAGTCTCCTCCCCAACCACCCCTGTGCCATCAACCAACGCGCCCCCCACTACCTCGTATCAGAACGGCAGCAACAACTTTGGCAAGCCCTTGGCAATCCTTCCACGGTCAGCTGTTGAGCAGTATTATTCAACGTTGCAGCCATCTCCAGCAACCGATCCAAAAACATCTGATAATCAGGAAGAAAAGAGTAATAAGAAAAGAGTCTGGTGCTGCAGTTCCTCTTTGGGTGCGACTCAGGAAAGTAGCCCTGCCGTCCTTTCCTCAGTCTGCAATGACTTTCTTTCTCTGCACAACAGCAAGGACAACACTTTGAGTTGTAGTAACTCTATGCACCACAAAGATACAGATGCTTCTGAATGGTCAGGAGAAACAAGCTGGTATGGCACGCAGAAAAATCTGAAGGATGATACCTTCAGGCTTTCCACCACCTGTGTCAACGAGACTGCTGAAAATACTTCATTGGTTGAAGATTATTCACTGATAAAGATGGCAAATAGCCGCCCCAAAGAATTAATCAGAGTGTCCCACTTTGACAACCGAGAACCCGAATGCATTCCACAAGGTGGAGGCGAAGGCCTCAAAGTCCAGGAAACCCTGGCTGGAGCACTGGATGATGAAAGAACCCGCAGGACTAAAAACTTGTTACCGTTGCTTCCCCATAAATTGCGGTTGAAGGCAGCAGTCTCTGTTGCAAATGAAATTTCCTGTAGGACAGAGCCGCTCCCGTCTCAGGACTTTTTCAACAGTGGCCCAGAGAAACCTATCCAACCTGTAAGAAAACAGAATTATACAATGCCAGAATGCACCAACGAACTTGGAAAAGCAAAAGTGAGCAGGAAATGTGGTGCAACCAACTCAGCCCAGCGACAACAGCTAACAAATGAAATCTGTACTCAAGAGTTTGACTGCTGTAAAAAGGGGAGTTTTGCACCTAGTTTGAATAGATGCAACTGGAATTTAAGTCGGAAGTGTACAGATGCAACGCATTTACAGCCTGAGGGACATTTCTCCCACAGCGGTTCTGGTACTTTCCCAGGACCGATCAGTTCCACGGCTCCCCTTACAAAGGGCCATGCATCATTGTATGTTCCCACCTCACCTGCCAGGCTCGGTGTACCCTTTACACCTACAGTATCGTTCTCTTCCATTTCATCTTTCATTCCCTCTGAACCTGTTTCAGCCCGTGCAACTAAAACAGTTTTTTCCACTGCACCATTCTCTTCTTCAAGACCCCTTGTCCCTAATCCTCACACCCCCTTTCCTTCACTCACTACAGATGCAGCAGGCCAGGCCTCCACTGCACTTATTAGCCATTCTGCTTCTTTTACGCCTGTAACCCGGGTGGACCATAACTACACAGAGATCGCCCTTAAGGACCGGTCGACGGAAGTAGTTAAGGACCACCGTTTGAAAACCCAGCTTGATAGTCTTACTGATGAGGTTCATTATTTGAAGCGCCTACTGCTGACCCAGTCCACTGCCTGTCCAGAGTAACGTCTTTTTTTCCCTTTTCCCCTGACCTTCACCCTTTTTAGACCTAACTGGCCTGGAATTGGAGTTTACACTTCTGGAGTGTAGATAATCTTAGTCCACCCTGGCGTTTACATTATTAGATGTTAATTAACACGATTTGTTACACCCCAATCACTTCCAGTTACTAGTGCGTTAAACAAAACTGTGAAGTACGAAAGACGATTGTCCCTCTATCCTGTGGAATCAACCGCAGAACCCGTCGAATTACTCATCTTTCCCGGTTTGAATACTTCCTGTTTAGAAAATTAGGGATGCTGCCTTTTTAAATGTCCAAAGTTGGACATTTTTATGGAAATGCGTGATTTTGCAGGACAAAACATACATACATCCAATCCAGAGGCATGCACGTCAACATTTTGCCCAAGTAAATTTTCTTTCTTGTAGAATTTGGCTTGTTTCTATTGTTTTGTAGAATACTAAAGTGTTTTAGATCCCAAACAACTATTTTTATTTAACAGATGTAGGCAAACATTTACTTTTTTTTCCCCGCAGGAAACAATTGTTTAAACAAGGACTGTCCTGCACAAAGCGGACTCACGACAACCACTGTCCCTGTGCCTGTGCTCTTCAGCGTTTGAAGTTCCAGTAGTTACCAAGGTAGGGCACTGAGACCACGTGCAATTTAGCTGTTGCCCGTGGTTACGGCGTAGACCTCCCATTCAACGAGGTACTTGATTATTTAGTTTGTATGTTCTCGGGGTATTTAACGAGACTTTAAAATGTTAAAATGCACAAAAGCATCTTTGCTGCCCCCAGTGCCCCCGTCCGGACGATCCGGTTAACTGTTAAGATGCCTTTTAGTTATGTTGATGGTAACTGTTCCGATTCATAACGTATAGTTTTCGTTCTTTCTGCACCAACATAACATTTAACATTTTCAGGGATAAATGAAAGGACCTAAATTAGGGGCACTTTTTAAGCAGTAGTGCCGGGCTTTGTATTAGAACACTACGCCACTAGCATTCCGGCAATGGGTGCCGCAACGACTTAAAATATGATAACATGAGTGCGTGAATTAACATGCAATTTGTGAAGTAAATGGAGCCTGCAATTGCAAGAATATCGTTATTTGTTGATTACAATCCACTATCTTTTTGTCAAAAGTCTGAGGGTCTGAGTAAAAGTATTAATGAATATTAGGTCGTCCGTGAAAATCAAGGACAGCTGTAAAAACAAACTAGCCTTTCTGTTGACGTCTCAACATTAGTATTTTGTCAGAAAAGCCACAAATGCAGGTTATTTGTGGTGAGCGAACTGTACTGCTTGAGACTGTTTTGCAGTGTCCTGTCACCTTTGTGAATGATTTAAATTATAGTGCAGATTTAATTATTAATAAAAGAAAGAGAGAGACTATTGCAGAGCATTCTGACATTAAATAATACTTGAATTTATTGGACTGTGTTTTCATTTTTTTGCTTCTCTATATTCATTCGTGCAGGAACGCCTGCTATAAAAAACAAAAACAACAAAAAAAAAAAAAACAGACACCATCACTTAACCAGTATGCAATATTTTGAAGATAAGGTAAGTGATTGTTGGGGTTAAAACATGTAAGTGACCGAGAGCAAGCAGCAAATGCCATGTAAGACAGTAAGAAGGCGCACCATTTTGCTGTTTCTTACATGTAAACCAACGAGTGACTTGATAGGAAGGAAGAGTGGAGCTAGACATACTCTGTACTCTACTGAGTACATTTTTTTTCTGAGTGTCATATCAGCATGGCTTTTTTCAGGTCATGTTAAGTTTATAACTGTCTAAATGAATGCCTTTTACAACAGATGCAATATTACTAATCTAAAAACAATATTTTAATAGTTTTAGGGGGAATAGCTGCAAATGTTACTTATGTTTATTAAGTGCTTGGGTAGCACCAAGAGCTTGTGAAAACAAGATGAAGTTTGCTTGCTACATCCCTGGTAGGAAGAAGTGATAGTGCGTCAATGTGTCATGTGTGTGTGGAGTGTACTGTAGGTCTGTGCTGGGATATACTTATTCACATGCTCACAATGCCTTGCAGACTTACACATTCTTCAAGTACTGGTGGTGATGAAGAGCAAGCAAATAGATGGTAAGCTCAACCATACACAATTTAGCACAAAACATACCTCTTGACAGCCCAAATTTTCCCAGAATGTCCAGATTTGTGCCTAATATTTCTGAACAGCCTCTCATAACATTTGTAGTTTAGGCAAGTCACCGAGGACTGACATCACTAAATAATGACAGCGATTTGAGTTTCAGACTACATATCCTCCAGAAAATGCATATTAAGGCAAAACCTGTTATTGTAGCAACTCTCTAAGTTTACAGGATCAGTATTTTAAATTTCACTATTTTTGGCTCTTTGCCCCCCCCCCCCCAATTGTGCTAAGAGGTTGAGAGGCATGCCAAAAAGAAATTTTAATGAAAATAAGTATACCACAGTTTTCTGGAATGTAGTTCTCAAATGCCACTGATTTTAAAGAATGGCCCTGATTTTTATGTTATTTTTCCCTGTCCCTTATTTATTTTTTCTGATCAATCAATGGTATTACAGCTAGTCAGTGATGTCAAATATTAGAGTTCCATATTTCCTATTTTTCAGAAAATGCATAAAGTCCCCTGTTCTGTTAATCAGAGTAATATTTAACAATTGTCCATCATTTTAGGCCTTTGCCCCTCGTTTTTTTTTTACTTTGTTCCTGATTTTTGAGCAAAGTAATTGAGTTTGGAGCAGGTCAGATAAACTCTGAAGTATTACCATAAGGAAGTACCACTGACAGATTCAGTAAATCAGGATGTGTTTACCTAGTGCCAGCATTTGGCATTTCTTAAGAAAAAACATTTTTGGCTTAGAAATGTCTTAA
The DNA here is from genome assembly GCF_019279795.1 of Protopterus annectens. NCBI lineage: Eukaryota > Metazoa > Chordata > Ceratodontiformes > Protopteridae > Protopterus > Protopterus annectens. Next base: position 518,910,883 of record NC_056745.1, read on the forward strand.
GATGATTAACTGAGTGCCTGCATCACCCTAATTTACTGTAGAAATAACTTCTTTTAATGTATAAACAGAAGAGTATGAACAGGTAACCTGATATAACAGGCAATATTCAACCAACCAAATGCTTAGACATTTGAGGACAGAAAGTGCACTCATTTAAACAGATGATCTCAAGGAAGAAGAAAACAGATAAGGCAATGTCCAAGCATTTCAAACAAATGATTGATAATATTAGCAGCACATTTTTCACTGGACTGACAAATATCTGTTCCTATATGGTGCTAATATCACTTGATAGATAGACTCTTGCATTTTAGTGTGTGTGTTTGTGTGCGTGCATGTGTATTTTGAGAGATTGAGGTGGTCTTTAAAAAGGTTGACATACGTTTTGCAAGTATTTTGTAAAATATTGAGATAATAAGTAATTTCCTACTGTTTAAGCAGAGACTGTATCTTCAGAGATGCAGACACTGAGTGAAAACATTTCTGCTGAATTAAGGTAGGTTTAACTGCTCCTGGAAGTGATAACTTTGTCTCTTTTAAACTTTATAACATTATGTGTAGTCTAAAATTATCTGTGTAGCAGTTTATTGTTTATTGTTTCATTAAAGAGATCTACATCATGGAAGGCAAGGCAAGCATGCATGATTATGAATTTCTGGTAGCAGCAGTGATTTACATAGGAAACACTACCCTATTACCTCCAAGCACAGTTCAATGAAAAGCCATCATTGGCATATTCAGTAGGTTTTCCCTTCCTTCAGCCATTTATTTTATTTGCTTATTTACAGATAAGTGAACTGAACCACTTCATAGGTAAGTACTAAGCTAACTGCTTTGTAGGCCATTTTAAACCTAGCCAGTTTCCTTCAAAGGTGAAAATCAAACCCTGTATCTTGTGTCTGTGAGATAAACACCTTAACCATTGTACCAACTCCCAACTTGGGCATACTCTTAGTATGATTTAATTATAGCATCACTCAAAGATAAGGAAAAAATATTGAAAGTTATCAAGAGTACATCACTGAGAGTGTCAAATAAATAGCAACATTATATCGTCTTAACAGAACTTATCAATGAGGTGAGCCATGTGTAGACCAGGGTATATTGTAGAAGAAAACTAGTAATGTATATTGAAACAGACGTAATGCAGCTGATTTCTTGCTGTATGTGGAGGGGTTTCATAAGCTGTCTGAAAAGGCAGTTTGAACATGTATCTAAGTGTGCTGAGACAAGAGTTCCAGAGGACTGGATTTTTAGTTAAAAAAAAAAAAAATTGCTGTGCAAGATAGGGAGTAATGGAGTACTGCAAATGTGTCAGAGATCGAGGATGAACATGTCCTTTGTGAGTGCTTAAATGAAACAGCAAGATGAAATTATCTATGATAGTTGAAATTTATTAGTCTGAACAGTAAGGGTGATAAGAAACCAACCTATTTTCTTTACAGTGAGGCAAAATGATGTTGCCTCTGGGGTGCTTCTCTGAAAGATGTGCATATTTTCTGTGACATGAAGCCTTTGAAGGTTTTGGGGAGGAGAAAGCAATGATGGGGCATATTCCAGGATAGGTAGAACCACTGCTTTCATAACTGCCCTTTTTTGTCCACACTGTTAGAAGTTAGTACAGTACTTTCTGAAATAATTCTGGTTTCAAGCTTGAGTCAGTGGTACATCAGATGGCAACATGACTGCAGACCATTTCTAATATAAATCAATTTAATAAGATACGTTTTTGCTTAAATAGTTGAGCAAACTGACAGCTTATCAGTATAACTTTGCTAACACAGGTTTGTAATATGCCAGGCAGGGAATGAACATCCTAAACAGATATGTTATCATCAGCAGAGATTGTATGATGTCCATCACTGGAGTACACCCACATGTGACTGCAGTGACAGTATATCAGTGGGTACAGAGATAAAAATGGGCATAGCAAAGCTGGGTTTGGGCACTGTCTCGTGACTTGTCACCTTCAGCTTTCTTACTGGTGGTGATTCTTTGGAAGTGGTGATAAATATAGACAATGGGTTTGTCTGTATAGGGAAATGAATCTCAGAGCAATGAAGAAGGCTAATCTTGAACTCATTTCCAGAGTAAGAATAAAAAAAAAAAAACGGAAACATGGAATGCCATTTTTTTGTGTTTTACTAAGAGAGTGTGGAAGTACAACACTGGGGATGTTGGATTCTTACAGAAATCTGGTTACTGTCATTGCTCATAAGCAAGTACACTGGAAAGCCAAAATAAAGCTGTACGATGAGTGAATCTGTATCTGTAGTGGATGGCATAAATATAATCTAGATCATTAAGTTCAGTCTGTATGTGGCATAATAAAATATGTGCTCTGCCAAAGCAACGTATATGCTGCATTTCAGGAGATAAACCAAAATGGATCAGAGTGAATGACAGGTGGTCTGTTGGGAAACGATATAAAACTAATCAACATTAATAGAATTTGAGAAAATAAATGTTGGAAAAATACTACCTGAAGTGGTTCAGCTCAGTTTGTTTATTTGCTCATCATGTGTTAGGAAATGGTCATCAAATGAGCAATGCTAACTAAAACAGCCAGAGTAATCTTCACAGTATTATGGAGAGCTTATATAGCTGAATGAGACGCAATGAAAGGTATCTCACTGAAATGATAGAGCAATCAGTGCTGCTTGTGACATGTAAATCTATATCACAGAAAGTTTTAATACCACTTTATTAATCAGGTATGTCTTTAGACAGTAAAATGCTCAAGATTTAGCAACACAGCAAAATCAAGGTGGCTCAGAAGCAACAGGCTGAAACATTTTTTGATGCAAACTTATTTCTGATAGTCACACATTAAAAATAGTGCTTCACCAAGACTACTGTTGTGAAGAAAAATTCGTATGTCTCCTTCATATCAGCGTAGCACAAGCACATTATAAAATGAGAGTGATGTCCAGGCGTGCTTGTGCCAGCATCACTAAGACATGAGAGTGATGTCCAGGCGTGCTTTTGCCAGCATCACTAAGACTTCCAGATACAAGGATGCAGAAGTGCATCCCAATGGAAGATGGTTAGGGCTATCAATTATATGAACTGGAATCACATGCAGGTTGTGTGTCAGTGACACAAAGTAAGCCTAACACTGAACAGGGTCAACAAGTTAATGAAGTCCTTCACTGACGTGCATAAAGCTGTGTATTAAAACACACACATGAAGCAGAAATGGTATAGAACAGTTAAACAATGGAATCATATAATTCTCCTTGGGAATTATGTTTTAGGACAATAGCTGGAACACTGTTTTCACTAATAACTTGTGCAGTACAAGCATGTAATAAACTGATCAGTAAAGTATTCAGTTGTGTTTATTCTGTCTGGAAATTGTCAACCCAAGAAAATTATGTTATGATGTAAGTAAAACAAAATGAGTGCAGTGCATAAAGCATGTCTGTGTCATTGTCTGATCTAAAAAAAGTCACAGGCATCTGTAATAAAACAGTCCATTAATCTACTACTCATGCCTACACAGATACGTAAACAGATGCAATTTAATGGAAATGAAGGCTGACAAAAAGTCTTTCATCATCTAGTGTGGGACTGAAGTGAGACTGACAAAAGATCCTCAGAAAGGCCACAAACAAGTGGCTCAGTGGAGTGTGTCCGTGATAGTTTCAGTTATAGAATTTCTTTATGTTCTTTATTTTTATATTATCATTTGACTGCACCCCCAAAATCTGTAATTTCATTGGATGATGTTTCAGACTATACAAGCTATAGTCTAAAAAATAGTCTAAAAAATACACACTTAAAACAAAAATATGTACCAAAAGTTAAAACCCAAGGTGAAAGCAATGCAATACTGTGGGAGGGAAAACTGTGCTTTCTGTGTCCCATACCTCCCTCATTTGGTCACTCCACCTCACCCCCATGACCCTAGACTCTAGAACCTTGTTGTTAATGTTCTAGGCAGAATGGTATAGGTTACTTCAACACAAGAGTTATCTCAAACACTTTTAGTTTAAATATTTGAGAAAAAATGTTCTGAACAAAGATGATCTAATTGCAACAAATAAAAAGGTTAGATCACCCTCCTTTTGTGCACCACAGAAAAAAAAGATAAATTTTTCTGACTTCACATAACTTTTGTCAAGACTGCTATTTCTTCTGTTGAAACAGAAGTGCTCAATTAAAAGATTCATACTAATGGGAACACTGCATATTGAAAATTATGTATTTTCCTCTCTCAATTCAATGAAATGCAAATACTTGATTTTTTTGTTCAAAACCTGTGTACTCATATGTTATTGTAATAATGGTTGGTGACCTCAGAGATGAGTATATTAAGCAGAAGGACGTGTAGGGAAGCAGCCCCCACATGGAGAGTTTGAGGAAGGGTTAACTCTCATATCAAACACTAATTACAGACAAATGTCTTGTCTGTGATCTTCTGAGCACAGTTTTGTGCATTTGAGGGACAATCTTTGATATTTTGTGGGAAATTGATTTTCTAAATGTGGCAGTCATGTTTTGCTATGGATAAAAAACAAATTGAAATATGTATATTTCGATATTAGTGATTTAGAATAAAACAAGAAACTGATCAAACAGTTTATAAATATTCTATAGTTAAGAAAGTGAGGCATGATCAGTGGTACCAGTGGCTACAGTACTAAGTTTTACTTCCTAGAAATAGATTGTGAACTACAGATACATTTGTAAAATACCTTGCAGCAGAAAACTGCAGGATTGTGGTTCTAACTGGAGGAAATGTTAAATTTAGCACTGTCCAAACTGCAGTGTGCGTACTTGTACATTTAGCTCTGCAAAACATTGCGAATTAAATGCACTTGTATCATGGCCAGCTTCATGATGTCATATATACTTAAAAACTAAATAACCGCACTTTGTTCAGAATCCCAAAGATAGTGGCCTACAAGCAACTAATGAGGGACAGATGATGAAGAAGGCAGCATGGTTAATTTTCATAATTACTGTAGCAGCTCACACAAAATAGGAAGATAGTATAAAATCTGTGATTTAGAGCAACCTAAGAAAAATGAGTGTTCTCTTTTAATAGAAAATTTGTGCTAAGGTGCTAAGCACAGTATGGGTCACATACTTTGTAAAGTCGATTATAATAACAACTTTATTATTGCTTACTTTCTTATTATTGGTCTCTTATGCCATTTTGTCAGAGGGTATGGTTTGATTTGTCAGCTGAAATATTATCTTCTTAATTTATCCCAGACAGTATAAAGGAGCAGCAGTAAAGTGCTGGGAATCATGACTTACCATACTAATTTTCACAGAGCTATAATCAACTAAAGGGTGGCACATGATTTCATGTTTAAAAGAGCAAATGTTAATATAATTCATGTTATCCAGAAATAGACACCTGGCAGTTAATGCAGAGGATTAAAGCAATAAACTGTTAGCAAGCTACTTCCTGTGGTATAGTGTTTGATTTGGATCCTATTGAAATGGCAGACTTGAAATATCAAGTCTCAACATGCCAAAAAAAAAAGGGCAATGCAGGAGTAGAATGAGCATCGAACATTCTCTTTAAATTTTTTTTTGCAGGAGGATAATTCCCCCTTGCACCCTCATACCCCTCAAATGTATATATACCGACTCCAAGATTAACATACCTCAGGGAAAAGGGAATATTTTGGAAAATGTCAATCACGTGATTCCCTCAGCCTTCATTTCCCTACTGTGTTACATTGTGCAAGTCACCCAGCCAGACAGTGCTCCATGGAAGTTGGGCTACGCATCTTAATGGTCTCTTGGACTACATGCCTAGTAACTATCTATGAACTTACAAGTCTGTAAGTTTTGCTTGCAGTTACATTACAAGGGCAGAATACCATCCAGGGCTGTAATCAACTATTTACCAGATAACTAATGGAATTGCAATATTAATGAGGGGCTTTAGTTATACATGGGGTTTTGATATTCATTTCTGACATGCAGGTACAGTCCATTCACATTACTTCAGCACTGACTGTGGGATAACTGAGACCTAGGCCAATCAATAGCAGTAGTTTGGCAAAATGGTATTTAGAGGTGAAGTACTGTTACTGCTTTAATAATGCATGGATAAGTCTATTTGAAACTTCCATTACTCCAGAAAATCTTCAAAGAACTACATCCAGCACCTGACAATGATGAGCTGCTTTGTAAATACAAACTTTAATAAACTGTTTTCAGAACTACAGTTTGTGGGGAAGAAACTTTTTTAACGATCCTAACACCAGCAGTAAAAGTTGCATTCTGTTTTATGCTGCTCTGAAATAAGCCGTGGTCATAGACAACAAAACATGCAACCAATCCCACAGCAAAAGTAAGTCAAAGTCTGTGCTGGCAATTTTGTTTAAGGAACTTGTAGGAAATATGTGTTATTTCTTCCATGTTTTAATGTAGTGTTTACTTCTTTGGTATTTATGCTCATTTCTTTCTGTTAGCTGAACTGCTTGGCATAAAATTTTGCCAAATCATACATGCAGACAACAATACAGAAATACATACCAGATCAGTCGAGGCCCAGGTTAACAACGACCGCCACCAGTACTGTTGGCCAACAGGGTGCTGGTGGAAATTCGGCTACTGTTGGCTGAAGGAGGAGAAGAGGGGGAAGGCATGCCCGAAGGCAGCTAAAGGCTAGGACTGTGATAGTGAGGGTCAGAACATTGAATTTTGGCAGTATGACTGGTATAGGGAGAGAGCTAGCTGATATGATGGACCAAAGGAAGGTTGGTATATTGTGTGTGCAAGAGACCAGATGGAAGGGGAGCAAGGCTAGGTGTATCAGAGGCAGTTTCAAATTGTTTTATCATGGTGTGGATGGGAGGAGAAATGGCGTAGGTATTATCCTAAAGGAACAGTATGCTAAGAGTGTTTTGGAGGTGAAAAGAGTGTCGGATAGAATGATGTTTATTAAGCTGGAAATTGATGGTGTAATGATGAATGTTGTTAGTGCATATGCTCCACAAGTTGGGTGTGCTATGGATGAGAAAGAAAAATTTTGGAGTGAGTTGGATGAAGTGGTGATGACTGTACCCAAAGGTGAGAGACTGGTGATTGGAGCAGATTTCAATGGGCATGTTGGTGAAATGAACAGAGGGGATGAGGAAGTGATGGGGGTATGGTATTAAGCAAAGAATGCAGAAGGTCAGATGGTAGTGGATTTTGCGAAAAGGATGGACATGGCTGTGATGAATACATATTTTAACAAGAGGGAGGAGCATAGGGTGACATACAAGAGTGGAGGAAGATGCACACGGGTGGATTATATCTTATGTAGAAGGGCCAGTCTGAAGGAGACAGGAGACTATAAAGTGGTGGCAGGGGAAAGTGTAGTTAGGCAGTATAGGATGGTGGTTTGTTGGATGACATTGGTGATCAAGAAGAAGATGATGAGTGCGAGGGCAGCACCAAGGATCAAATGGTGGAAATTGAAAAAGGGTAATTGTGAGGTGATGTTCAGGGAGGAGTTAAGACAGGCACTGGGTGGCAGTGAAGAGTTACTGAATAGCTGGTTAACTACAGCAGAGCTAGTAAGAGAGATGGCTAGAAAGGTGCTTGGTGTGACATCTGGAAAGAGGAAGGCGGACAAGGAGACCTGGTGGTGGAATGAAGAAGTACAGGAGAGTATACAGAGAAAGAGGTTGGCGAAGAAGAAGTGGGATTGTCAAAGAGATGAAGAAAGTAGACAAGAGTATAAGGAGATGAGGTGCATGGCAAAGAGAGAGGTGGTGAAGGCTAAGGATAAGGCATATGAAGAGTTGTATAAAAGGTTGGACACTAAGGAGGGAGAAAAGGACCTGTACCGATTGGCTAGACGGTGGGACCGAGCTAGTAAAGATGTGCAGCAGGTAAGCGTGATAAAGGATAATTAATGAAGAAAACGTACTCACAAGCGAGGAGAGTATGTTGAGCAGATGGAAAGAGTACTTTGAGGGGTTGATGAATGAAGAGAATGAGAGGGAGAGAAGGTTGGATGATGTGCGGATAGTGAATCATGAAGTGCAGTGGATTAGCAATGAGGAAGTAAGCATAGCTATGAAGAGCATGAAGAATGGAAAGGCTGTTGGTCCAGATGACATACCTGTGGAAGCATGGAGGTGTTTAGGTGAAATGGCAGTGGAGTTTTTAACTAGATTGTTTAATGAAATCTTGGAAAGTGAGAGGATGCCTGAGGAATGGAGAAAAAGTGTTTTGGTATTGATTTTTAAGAATAAGGGTGATGTGCAAAGCCATAGTAACTACAGAGGGATTAAACTGATCAGTCACAGTGTGAAGTTATGGGAAAGAGTAGTGGAAGCTAGGTTAAGAAGGGAGGTGATGATTAGTGATCAGCAATATGGTTTCATGCCAGGAAAGAGCACTACAGATGCGATGTTTGCTCTGAGAGTGTTGATGGAGAAGTACAGAGAAGGTCAGAAGGAGATGCACTGTGTCTTTGTGGATTTAGAGAAAGCATATGACAGGGTGACTAGAGAGGAGTTGTGGTATTGTATGAGGAAGTCGGAAGTGTCAGAGAAGTATGTAAGAGTGGTACAGGATATGTACGAGGATAGTGTGACAGCGGTGAGGTCTGCGGTGGGAGTGATGGATGCATTTAAGGTGGAGGTGGGATTACATCAAGGATCAGCTCTGAGCCCTTTCTTATTTTCAATGGTGATAGACAGGTTGACAGATGAGATCAGACAGGAGTCCCTGTGGACTATGATGTTTGCAGATGACATTGTGATCTGTAGTGAGAGTAGGGAACAGGTGGAGGAGAACCTGGAGATGTGGAGATATGCTCTAGAGAGAAGAGGAATGAAGGTCAGCAGGACTAAGACAGAATATATGTGTGTGAATGAGAGGGAGGATAGAGGAATGGTGCAGATGCAGGGAGTAGAGGTGGCGAAGGTGGATGAGTTTAAGTACTTGGGATCAACAGTTCAGAGTAATGGTGAGTGTGGAAGAGAGGTGAAGAAGAGAGTGTAGGCAGGATGGAGTGGGTGGAGAAGTGTCAGGAGTGATTTGTGACAGATGAGTACCAGTAAGAGTGAAAGGGAAGGACTACAAGAGGGTAGTGAGACCAGCTATGTTATATGGGTTGGAGACAGTGGAATTGACAAAAAGGCAGGAGTCAGAGTTTGACGTGGCAGAGTTGAAGATGTTAAGATTTGCACTGGGTGTGACGAGGATGGACAGGATTAGGAATAAGTATATTAGAGGGTCAGCCCAGGTTGGAAGGTTTGGAGACAAACCAGAGAGGCAAGATTATGTTGGTTTGGACATGTGCTGAGTAGGGATGCAGAGTATATTGGGAAAAAGATGCTAAAGATGAAGCTGCCAGGTAACAGGAAAAGAGGAAGGCCTAAGATAAAGTTTATTTATGTGGTGAGAGAGGACATGCAGGTGGTTGGTGTGACAGAGCAAGATGCAGAGGACAGGAAGAAATGGAAGTAGTTGATCTGCTGTGGCGACCCCTAACGGGAGCAGCCGAAAGAAGAAGAAGATATACATTTTGGACTTAACACAGACTAGTTTAGTATAGGTTCATGTCACTATATCAGAGACACAAACATCATACAAATAGTGAACTCTACTAATCACAACAATCTGCAAAAATGAACCAAATGTTGCACCTTCCACCTCAGGTATGTGTGAGGGCTTAATCTTCCCAGTACATATTCCTTACGTAACTATATTAACTGCAAAGTCACACAGTCACAGAAGTATGGAGAAACACAACAAAGTGAGGCAAGACAGCAGTGTTCCCATATGCATTTACATCATTCTGCCACTCTTTATAACTATTCAGACTTGATCTGCAGTTCACATAAGTGCAAAGTACTACAAACTTTCTCACGCTGTCACTTTCATTGTCTACAAACCATAACCCGCATCACACAAATAGCAAACACTATTACATAAAAAGTAAAATATCACACTTCCTACCACCAATCAGTAGTAGTGCACATTGACATTTGTATGCACAAAGTTAAAGAAATTAACTAGAATGACCATGATGAACTGGCATGTTCCCACTTACTATAATAGGAAGCCATGTACTGTTGCATAAAGTCTTCATGTAATTATTTTGTTCACATTAACAGGCTAAATGATTAGGCTTTATTAAGTGTTTTCTTCAGCTCCTATCCCATACTTAGTTTTAATCAAGTTTCCTCTGTCAATTTTTGAGTTTTATCCGGATGAAGCTATGACTGCTTGCAGGTTTCTGGCTGTGGTTTCATCCAGACATAACTCAACAATTAATAAAGAAACCAAACTGATGATAATACCAGCCCCATTTATCTCTTGAAAGTTGTGCAGCTCACACTGAGAAAATATATTAATCATTTCAAGTCTTTCCCATGAATACATGAATGAGTTTCTGATGGTTCTAAAGTGCTAGGTCTTTTATCTGATTTCATTAATGGCAAACAGGTCACTTCTGACATAGCCTCCCTTTTTAAGATGCTTAACTAATCATGATGAAATAAGTTTTAAACACTGTCTCACTGACATGCTACAGATAGTATTGCAATGGTTATTTATTTAATATGGAATAAAATAATTTTTTTTTGCTCGCAACAACTTCAAAATGTTACATGGGGTTGGAGGTTCTGGGTGGATAGTGTAGATACATTTTTATGAGTGCTGAATAAGCACTGGGGTGGAAAATAAAAATAAACAAGAAACGTTAACTCAGGCATTTCAGGATTTTAGATTTGTTTGATGACAGACAAAATGTAGACATGGTTGTTTATTTCAACACCAGTAAAACAAGAAAATAATCATTTTATTTAAAAGTAAGTGTTAACAACATACTGCAACATGGACAGTTAGAAAATCAATAGATAAAATGTAATGAGATAAAGGCAGAAGAAAAAAAAAAGAGGAACTGATGACACTGTAAAACTCATAGGTAAGGTTATAGGTATTGTATTTTTCTCAGAATGAAGTTTCAGTTTTAGGATCTATCACAGAACTTGAAGCTTAGTAGTACTTATAGAAATGCTTTGCAAATGAATGTTATTTTATCTGAAAAGAAGCGGCTATCTGGGTAAATGGGATTAGGTGAATTCACATTCTAAGAAAGGGACCAGGTTGTCATGGGAGCTCAAAAATTTATGAGCGGATGGAGAAAGCTTGATGCAGCCTTTTTGTCTCAATATCTAGCGTTTTTACAATTTTCTGGTTTATTCCCTATGACAGTCTAGCCATTTTTGCTCCCCATAATTGACCTACCCATTCCTCCTTGGAGCTTGTAACCATCATCCTATGGGGTAGTGGGGTTTTTGAATGCCAGTCTCTCCTCTTTTGGTTAAAGCATGCAGTGTAGTGCTTGCTGTACTGGGCACACATTTGCATTACCGACTAGAGAGCCTGAGCCTTCCTTGTAGATGTTTGCTGCCTCAAGACTCTTTCTACTCTGGAAGTAGAAGAATCAGTCATTAACCAGGTGTTTCTGCTCTAGTGGGCCTTTAACCAGAACTCACCCTCTGGGATGTGCAAAATGATGCTGATGACTCACTTTCACTCTTTTCAGCTGGGCATTCCAACACCCATATCTCCTTGTCAAACTTAGGTGTCAGAAAATGCATTCATGGATATTTCCCTCTTCACCCCAGAGATAGGTTAATACAATATTTTTGCTTAAATTTATTACATCTTAACTTAAAACTCTAGCGAAAAATAATGTATAGCCTATCTTTCTTGGAGATCTTGCTGCAGAAAAAACATGATATTGGGCTCTTTAGATAATTTTTATTACTGATGTTACGAGGACATTTTGAGCAAACACATTTGGCAGATATGTGCTCATGCCAATTCATTTATGTAAACATTTCTGCCTCCAGATATTCTAGTAACAAAGTCCATAGGAATGTGGAAATAATGACAGTATTCACTGTCTCATCTGTTTGTGGCTGAACATGGGAGATGGCCTGTATTTGGTGCAGTTGTATGCCACTGTAAGTGTACATTAAAATAGAGCAAGAGATTTAATATGAAGTGTTTGATGGAGGTCAGAGAAGTGATAGACTTTGCTGTTTTGGTAATTAGAACCTTAGCATCATGGGTCTGTGTTTTACAGATTGTCATTTTTCTAGCACTGAGATGGT